>NC_136651.1:21512805-21570305 GCF_949748355.1 Melanostigma gelatinosum
CACACTGTACAGAGGCCAAGCAAAAAGGAAGAGATCTATTAGCTAGCTGTGTGTCACAGGAGGCGACTACCGGTAGTCAAGTTGTCAACACAATATTAAGAATACATTGACATCCTCACGCCCAAAAAAGCGTGTCATCCAACACAAATGGGAGTGAAACCACATCACTGTTGGGTCAGTCTCTACTACAGGCCATGAGGTGAGAGTGGGGGCTGGTGTTGGTCTTACACTCATCATCTGTGTGGAGCTTCTGCTTCAGCTTCTCCATCTTCTTGTCGTCTCTCAGCAGAGTCTTGTCTCTTTTCAGGGTGCCCATGGTCTCCTCCTTCTTCTCCTCGCCAATGTCTCTCACCAGCGAGTACTCGTCATAGTTTGTAATGCCTGTTGAACAAACGGGTACCGCATTTACTTCCAATTTCACCCTGCAGTCCAAGCACACGTTGAGGACTGAATTAAACACAGGCATTAACCTGCAGTGACAGTATTTGTCCAGGTGACATGTGAGCGGTGCATGGCAGAGCTGACCTATTCTAGCACAGATGGTCATGAGCATGTCACTGACGATCTTGGAGTCGTCCACCATGACGGTCTTCACCGTGCCGTCCAGCATGCGGATCTTCAGAGGCCTCTGCTTCTTCTTATACTCCAGAGTGTCCTGACAGACAGAAGAGACAGATGTCAAAAAGCCTGATGTATAACCACAACACTCTGAATGTCTATTTACACCCGGGTAAGAATAGTCACACAGCAGCTATTCAACTATTTACACGTTGCTAAGCTAGGTTGAAGGCCAGTCACAAGTCACATTAAATCAAAGAACGCTTGCGGTGATTGGCTGGGAGCAAAACCACACAAATAGTCTTTTTTCTAGAGGTGGGAACAAAAAGGATGGATAGCAGGTATCGATTGACTGAAGAAGTTTGGAAATCACCACTCCATCTCATCCGTATGCCACTTCAATAAGCTCTTTTGCACTGCTTCACATACTGAGAAGCTCACGCAGTCCATTCGCAACACATGTCATCAGCTTTATTATTATTATCATTCATTATAATTCATTTCATTACAGATGAAATGGACCTCCAGACCTTCAGGGCCCCAGACCTCCAGATCTCCAGACCTATACAAAATACCCAGGGGAGGCAGTATAACCTGGCCCTGATGTTACCTTTAATCTGTTTATTAGAGGCTCCTGTCTATTTAGTAACAAACCCTGTAGTTGTTGGGGTCCCCACAGACAGGAAGATAGTTTGTACTGACAGTGAGCACATTTTGCCATCCTTCCATTGGTTCTCTGTATGGGAGGCTGCTGTGTGCTAAAAGTGAAGCATTTGAGTCGTGTGTAGACTGTAGAGTGACTCACCCCATTCCTCAACATGTAGTAGTCCAGGGCCTTTCCTGCCTCCAGCCAGATGCCTTTCTTTGGGTCTTCATCAGACAGAAACAGCCCATAGTCATTGGCTGCAGAAGGAAACAAACACTGTGTGAGTCACTGGATGTGTGCTTCTTGGCTTACATGCACATGTGGATATTAGGCCACCAGGTCTCTGTAAAAAGTCCGTCAGAAAGCTGCAGCTGATTCAGAACGCTGCAGCACGAGTCCTCACTAAGACCAGGAGGGTGGATCACATCACTCCAGTTCTGAGGTCTTTGCACTGGCTTCCTGTCCAACAAAGAATTGACTTTAAAATCCTGCTGTTGGTTTACAAAGCACTGAATGGTTTCGGGCCAAAATACATCTCTGATCTGCTGCTACCTTATGAACCATCCCGACCCCTCAGGTCGTCTGGGACCGGTCTACTTTCTGTTCCCAGAGTCAGAACTAAACATGGAGAAGCAGCGTTCAGTTTTTCTGCTCCACATATCTGGAACAAAGTCCCAGAAAGCTGCAGTTCTGCTGAGACCCTCAGCTCATTTAAATCAAGATTGAAGACTTTTCTGTTTGCTGCTGCCTTTAATTGAACCACATTCAATTCATATTGTGGCAGCCGGAGGGGCAACCTCAGAGGAGAAGTGGTAGAGGGACGATATTGCCTGACATGGAGGCGGAGCCCCCATGTCAGGGAGTGGAAAAGAGCGCCAAACCACCATCAGCCCAACAAGCAACACCTGAGGAGGAGAGACGAGGGAGCGACCACACCCTATCAGAGGAGGAGGAGGGGACTATAAAAGGGCCCCGGACACAGGAAACTAGGAGAGAGTAGGAGTGGAAGGAGACGGAGAAAAAGCAAACCCATTGGAGACAACTGCCTTACCCCTTGATCACCCTGGAACGTCTGACTACCCGCCCGGCTCCCGACCCCTGCCTGTACGACTACCCTGCTCCTGCCCGCGCCCTGGACCGTATGAGGAATACCCGTTGTGCAACGAACCGTGGAAGTGAACACCGACCATCCCTCTGGAAAGCGGACAGTGTATTGTTGAGTGTCTATCCTACCTCTATCCACTCTCTATATTCAGTAAAAACCTCACTTGCACCATTTATCTACCGACTGGTTGTGTTTATTGGTCCGTGTTGTCGTGAAACCCCCTTGCCACCCCGGGGGCTGTCACAATTTGGTGGAGAATGTGGGCACAGTCCGGTTCTGGCAACACTGACCGATAGACCGACCGACCCAGTAAGCATGGCCACCCCGGTGCCATTTCAAGAGCTGCTAGCGGGGCTAATCGCTAGCAACCAGGAAACCCAAAAACGCCACGAACAAGCCATGCAAGTACAAATGCAAATCCTCCAAGCACAGCAGCAACAACAATACCAACAGCAAGTACACATGGAGAAGTATATGGAGGTACAAACCGAACGCGCGGAGGCGATGCAAAGCGAAATCAAGGGCATGTTACAGACACAACAGGAGCAACGTACCGTGGAGAAAGCCAACCCAGCGCGCTTCCTTCTCAAGCAGACGGCAGCTGACGATGTTGAAGTGTTTTTTCAGATATTCCAGACAACGGCACTCCGGGAAAAATGGCCAGAAGAGCACTGGGCTGAGTTGATAGCCCCCTTTTTGATCAACGAAACGCAAGTAACGTATCAGGACTTAGAGCGCGCTGGAAAAGTTGACTTCCGGGTGTTGAAAGCGGAAGCGTTACAGCGATGCGGGGTCACGCTGTTAATAAAGGCACAACGATTTCATGAATGGACATATGACACCTCCCTTTCTCCGCGAGCCCAGATGCATGAGATCAAGAGGATTACGACGGCCTGGCTGCACGCAGAGCCAACCGAGGTGTCGCCCACCGATCGTGTCGTCATGGACAAATTCCTTAGATCCCTCCCGTATGAGGCAAAAAAATTGGCCGGCCAGAGAAACCCCCGCAACCTCGAGGAACTGGTAGAGATCATGGAGGGTTACCACGCAGCACAAGCGTTAGTGCGTGGGGGAAGAAACCCGAAAGTGGAGGGGTCCACCCGCAAAGAAAAGATGAGAACGGAGGAAACTACCTATGTGTCTCCCTCCTTTCCCCCAGGCTTTCCCCGACGTCGGCCGGCGTTTGGACCGGAAGAGAGGAGGTGCTACCACTGCGGCGAGATCGGGCACATCGCCTGGGAATGTCCTCACCGCCAGGACGCACCCATGCCCACGGCCCGTGAGGGGAGTCGCCCATGCGGACTGATTACCGGATGCTGGGCCACTCACGAGGACCACATGCCCCTCACCCCGGTCAAAGTAAACGGCCGCGACGCCTCCGCGATGGTGGACTCCGGGAGCGCTATTACCTTGGTGAGACCTACGTTTGCTCAGTACCCGCTCCTAACCGGCACCCGAGCGGTCACGTGCATCCATGGGGAGACCCGCGAATACCCCACCACCGCCCTCGAGATATACACGACGAGGGGTAGATACGTCGGCACTGCAGGAGTAGTGGAAGGACTCCCCGTAGAGGTGCTGGTCGGCCGAGACCTGCCCGTGTTCCAGGAGCTGTGGCGCAGCCTGGTGGTGAAACCAGGTACGACCCCTCACCGAAAGTACAAGAAGAAAGCCATCTGTGGGCTGGGGGAGGAGATCTCCACCGATCCCCTATCGGAAGGAGTCGCCAGTGCCGTGGCCCGGGCGTTGGTGGAGGCCACCCAACCCAACCCCGAGGACGTATATGCCACAGCCGTCGAGAACGACGGACCCTCCAGCCCCAGTGAGCCCGAAGGAGAGGCGCCGCCCATCCCCGAGGAGGCAGATACCCCCTCCCTCGAAGAAGAGGAGCTGGCCGGGCTGTTTCCCCAGGACCCGGAGGAGCCCATCTTACCCGGGCCCCTCACAGGGAGGTTTGGGACGGCCCAGTTGGAGGACCCCAACCTAGCCCACGCCCTTCGGCAGGTGGCCGCCGTAGACGGACGACCACTGGACGGGGTAAGAGACCTCCCTCCCACACATTTCTCCATTTATAACGGGCTCCTCTACCAGGTAGTAATAAGGGACGGGGCCCCCCTCAGGTTGTTACTGGTACCACGTCCTTTCATACCCTCTGTCCTCCAGTTAGCCCACTCCCATATCCTAGGTGCCCATCTAGGAGTGGAGAAAACCCTGGAAAGGGTGAGGGCCAGGTTCCACTGGCCCGGAATAAAAAAGGCCGTGGAGGATTACTGCCGGAGCTGCCCCGAATGTCAACAAGTGGCCCCACAACCCCATCACAGAAACCCGCTGGTGCCCCTGCCGATCATCACCGTCCCCTTCAGCAGGATCGGGATGGACCTAGTGGGGCCACTACCCAAGACCAACCGGGGACACAGGTACATCCTGGTGATAGTGGATTACGCCACCCGGTATCCCGAAGCCATTCCCCTACGCTCTATGGCCACCAAGGGCATTGCAAGGGAGCTGGTGATGTTGTTTTCCAGGGTCGGAATACCGGAGGAGATTCTCACCGACCAAGGAACCCCGTTCATGTCTAGGATCATGAAGGATCTGTGTGGCATGCTGAAGGTGACCCAACTGAGGACGTCGGTGTATCACCCCCAAACGGACGGACTAGTAGAACGATTCAACCAGACACTGAAAAAAATGTTGAAAAAAACCATGGACCAGGACGGGAAGAATTGGGACCAACTGCTACCCTTCCTGATGTTCTCCATCAGAGAGGTGCCCCAGGCATCTACCGGATTCTCGCCCTTCGAGCTCCTGTACGGTCGACGACCCCGGGGGCTACTCGACCTGGCCAAAGAAGCCTGGGAACACCAACCCTCCCCCTACCGCACCATGGTGGACCACGTCGAGGAGATGAGGGTGAGGATGGCATCCCTCTGGCCCATCGTCCGAGAACACATGGCCGAGGCACAGGCGGCCCAAGCCCGCGTGTACAACCGGGGAACCCAACCCCGAGTGTTTAACCCAGGGGATCGGGTGTTGGTCCTGGTACCCACGGCGGAATGTAAGTTTCTAGCCCGATGGAGGGGGCCGTATGAAGTGATGGAGAAATTGGGGCCGGTAAACTACCGAGTCCGGCAACCAGGTCGGAGGCACCCGACGAAGGTTTATCATGTGAACCTGCTCAAGAAATGGGTGCGTAGGGATGCCATGCTCTGTTTCTCTCTCTCTACCCTCCCAGGAAAAACGGAGCCAGTCGAGGTACCCGTGGGAGAAGAGTTGACCCCCCGGCAGAAGCAGGACGTCCGGGAAATGGTGGATCGGTTCCGGGACGTGTTCTCCCCGGACCCCGGATACACCACACTGGTGCAACACCGGATAATCACCGAGCCCGGGAAGAAGGTGAAGCTAAGGCCGTACCGCATCCCCGAAGCCCGCCGGGGGGCGATAGAGAGGGAGGTACAGAGTATGCTGGAGGCCGACATCATCGAACCCTCGACGAGCGAGTGGTGCAGCCCTATAGTGTTGGTTCCGAAACCCGATGGCTCAGTCAGGTTCTGCAATGACTTTAGGCAGCTCAACGCCATCTCAAAATTCGATGCCTACCCGATGCCCCGGGTGGACGAGATGATAGAGCGCATCGGGAGGGCCAGATACATAACCACCCTCGACTTGACTAAAGGCTACTGGCAAGTGGCAGTAGCCCCCGAAGACAGGGAAAAAACGGCCTTCACTACTCCCATGGGACTGTACCACTATAAGAGGCTGCCGTTCGGTCTCCACGGAGCCCCCCCCACGTACCAGAGACTGATGGACCAGGTACTACGTCCCCATCGAGAATACGCGGCAGCCTATCTGGACGACATCGTCGTGCACGGGGAGGAATGGGGGGCTCACCTCCAAAGACTGGAAGCCGTCCTGAAAGCTCTGCGAGGGGCGGGGCTGACAGCCAACCCCAAGAAATGTCGCCTCGGCCTCCGGGAAGCTGACTACCTGGGGTACACCATCGGCCGCGGCTGCGTCAAGCCCCAGGTAGGGAAAGTCGAGGCGATCCGGGAATGGCCCCGCCCCCGCACAAAGAAACAGGTACGAGCATTCATTGGGCTAGCTAGCTACTATCGACGGTTTGTTCCCCAGTTCTCTGCTCTTGCAGCACCCCTGACGGACCTAACAAAAAACCGGCTGCCAGATCGGATCGTATGGACGGCAGAGACCGAGGACGCCTTCGAGAAGCTGAAGGAAGTACTCTGTTCTGAACCAGTGCTGGTGACCCCGGACTTTACGCAACCGTTGGTGGTACAGACGGATGCCTCCGAGACCGGGGTGGGTGCCGTCCTGTCCCAGCTGAGGGATGGAGAGGAGCACCCGATCACATACGTAAGCAGAAAATTATTACCGAGAGAAACGAGATACGCCACGGTCGAGAAGGAATGTTTGGCCATCAAATGGGCTCTGGGGGAGTTGAGATATTATCTGCTGGGACGACACTTTACCCTGGTCACGGACCACGCCCCCCTGGTATGGATGTCCCGTTCAAAAGACAATAACGCCCGGGTCACCCGCTGGTTTTTATCCCTTCAACCGTATGCTTTCTCTGTTGTCCACAGATCCGGGGCCGCTCATGGAAACGCGGACGCCCTGTCAAGACGGGACGCCCTAGGTTCCTGGAGCAGTCCTCCCCCCAGGTCGGATTTAAGGGGGGGGGTATGTGGCAGCCGGAGGGGCAACCTCAGAGGAGAAGTGGTAGAGGGACGATATTGCCTGACATGGAGGCGGAGCCCCCATGTCAGGGAGTGGAAAAGAGCGCCAAACCACCATCAGCCCAACAAGCAACACCTGAGGAGGAGAGACGAGGGAGCGACCACACCCTATCAGAGGAGGAGGAGGGGACTATAAAAGGGCCCCGGACACAGGAAACTAGGAGAGAGTAGGAGTGGAAGGAGACGGAGAAAAAGCAAACCCATTGGAGACAACTGCCTTACCCCTTGATCACCCTGGAACGTCTGACTACCCGCCCGGCTCCCGACCCCTGCCTGTACGACTACCCTGCTCCTGCCCGCGCCCTGGACCGTATGAGGAATACCCGTTGTGCACCGAACCGTGGAAGTGAACACCGACCATCCCTCTGGAAAGCGGACAGTGTATTGTTGAGTGTCTATCCTACCTCTATCCACTCTCTATATTCAGTAAAAACCTCACTTGCACCATTTATCTACCGACTGGTTGTGTTTATTGGTCCGTGTTGTCGTGAAACCCCCTTGCCACCCCGGGGGCTGTCACAATATATTAATCAATTTCCTGTATTTCTGCATTTTACTACTGCATTTTATTTCTTACACTGCACTGCAACTTTTATTCTATTTTTAGCTTTTTAACTTTTAATGACTGTTTCAATCAATGTTCTTAGTTGTTTTTAAATCTCCTTTTCTTTTGCCTTATGTTTTGATGCTTTGAATGGTTTTCTGTGACGCACTTTGAATTACCTTGTTGTTGAAATGTGCTGTACAAATAAACTTGCCTTGCTATCTTCCACGTTCACAGTCTTTGGGAGATGATTGTGTTTTGGCATCTTTGACACATTTTGGACTTTTTGACCGACAGTCTTTTTTGTTGTTGTTATTCTTAGCATGAAGAGAAATGCTATGACAGCTCTCGCACAGTCACTCCATATCCTCACTATGAGTCCTAATCAAAATGCAGGCGAAGTTATTCATGACAAAACCTCAATAAGAAAATGAATTGGGTTCACTTATCAAACTTAGTTTCCATGGTGGTGGACACACTGACAGGAAGCAGTCAGTCTGACAGTAATGCTGCTTCTTATTCTAAAGCAACAAGCTGCAACCCAGCCAAATATGGAGATCACAGTAGCATTTCCACACATTTTTACCAGAAAGACACCAGGGCGTAGTGGTACTAACTAACGAACTGGTGTAGTGTTATCTGTAGGGTGAGTGTGAGGAGCCAGAACTCACGCTGTCCGAGCTGCGCCTCAGGAACTCTCTCCCTGATGATACGGCAGGCGTCGTACACCATGGTGGAGGGCTCAAACTGCATGGTCTTCACCACGTTCCCCACACCGATCTTTAGGGACAAGGCCACCATGGTTGCTGCTCTGCTCCTGTGCCCGACTCACAGCTGCATGACAAATAAAGCAGTTGAGACAAATCAAGCGTTCAGGAATAAGGCCCGTGGCAATATCACATGCACTGTGTCCACATCAACAGTCCTGACCCAACCCAAAGTCTTCAACCACGCTGTACAAGTGATCACATGCTGGCAGATGATGGTATTACAGGGGACAACATGAATAGATATTAGAGATGAATTATGAAATGTTTACACTACATCGAAACAGATTATAATACATCATTAAAACTATAATGACAAGATTCATTTTAATCTATAAAAATCTTTTTTTTGCCTCATCATTAGAATTATGTTCATATGAAGGAAAAAACCGATACATTATCTATAACAAAGTAAAAGTAGAACATTTAGAATGTTTGATGGTTTACTGACTTCAGGGCACTTGTAGTGGGTCAGAAGTGATGATGAGGAAGGATTATTGTTGCATCAGCATCTTTGGTTTTTAGCACATTCCTGCATATTATACCCTTAAAACAATGTCCCTAATCTGGTGCTAACAACATGTGTTTGTGAGCAGCAGGTGGCTGACGACTTCTGTGACAGGCAGGGTACTAGAAAATGAGCCAGCACTGAGGGAATATCTAAAGGATTCTCTTTTTTAGATTTCTCAGAACAGAGTGTGAAGCTTGAAATGAGATACACCAGTTACATTTACATGCACACAAGAATCCAGAGGACTGTGAGGAACCCAGTCCAGACAGGAAACAGAGTCACACTACATGTTACCATCATCTACAAACTGATCACCCCATGCTGGAGCACGACTCTCATAAAATATATGTGTGTGTGTGTGTGTGTGTGTGTGTGTGTGTGAGAAAACAGCTGTCTCTTGCTCCTGGAAATGAGGAGCGTTGAGACTGATCCAGTAAACAGTAAACAGGTTGTGGGCTGTGGAAACAGAAACAATGAGCAAAGTGGAAGACTCACAGTTCATTACTACTATTTAGAATAAGTGGTTCTCGTTGAATCATTTCCGGCTGCAACAATTACAAAACCTTGGAGGGCCTGATGAGTGAGGTTGAGTGTTATCAGGATACTTTCAGCAGGAGAAGGAAACAAAGTGTGTCTTTAAAGTTGTGTGGAGATGACATCTTAACAGCATGGCGTGTGTTGGCACCAGAGCTCAGAGGAGTTGAATGTCACAACACCCCCCCTTCACATCCTGCTGACACGGTCCCACTATCAGTTCCTCCTTCTTCTCCTTGATGACAGGCGGATGTAGCTGGGCTGTGTAGCTGGGAGGGGCTCAGATCTCAAGATACAGCTCTCTAAATGAATGATGGGTATTGTAGTACCAGCAACTAGAAAACAAGCAGGGAAACTGCCCTTTCCTGGAAAATACGGAGGGCACTCTACTCCACAGAACTGATCGTGAAGACTGACACAAGATCCACGGCGATAAAGTGAACTCATTATCAGACTTCAACAAGGTCAAAACGAGCTGAGCAACCTGAGCCACACTGAGGACTTTTAAGATATCCATGAAGACAATATCTTGTTCAACTACTGAAAGTAATATTGGAATAAAAAAGTAGATTTTTGTCCACATTGCTGTGAAAGATGTTTATTGTAATCTGATCCTACTTTGTAATTTGGTTAATAAAATCAAAATATAAGGATTGGATTCCTCTGAGATCAACTGCTGATGCTGCTTGCTGGCAAGCATTTTGACAAATTGGCAACCAATTGTTTGGCCTTTGGTTGCCATCAGTGGTTTTAAAAGTTAGTGCAGAGCCCTGTATTCTCCACTGGAGTTCTTCAAACTAAGGAAGGTGAGTGAAGTAAATACCTGATGTAAACGGTGTTTTAGTGACAGCCCTCCTGCCCCGCCAAACAATGAACTGTGGCGTTTTGTCTCTGGCTGAAGAAAAGGAAACAAACCACATTAGAATCATTTTCATCATGACACATGCTCTTACATTTTCATGACCAATCGAAACACAATAATCAGACCCTCCAGCAACAAGATTTTAAAGAAATTCAACCAATCCCCATATTATTTGCAAGAAGTTTCAATTGTGTCATTTCCTCACAGAATGAACTGCTCCTGTCACTACTTCTGTTTGATGATATATTGTCCCAGAAATAATTGGAATAAACATTATTGTAATTTTACACCCTTGCAAAGAGCAATGAACTTTTAATTCTAATTTATTGTAAGTCTTCCTATCAAAATGCAAGGGGAACACTTGAAATGCAATGCAAGAATCTCCACTCTCCCTGAAAGGATTGGTTCAAGACTTTTTCAAAATGCACTTCTTAACTTTCTTGACAAGAGTTTGATTTGGTTTGATTCGTCATTACTTAAGGAATGACCGATTCTTTTTTGGTGCTAAATGAATTAGTGAACATGCCTTTGCACTGAAGCTTGATTTGTCTTTTCTCATCACCTGTTTAGAAATTCAATAAAGTTCATGTGGCTGTAACAGGAGCAGCTCACTGCCCAGCTCTGCTTCGAGCTTGGTTTAGTGGTCATCCACCAAACAACAAACTGAGACCTTCCTTCACTCTGGTATGACAGGGCTCTTGTGAGATCCCCTCTCGATGAACTGATGTCATTTCCTGTTTTAAAAAGCCCGTCGATGCCATAAAAGGGCATTTGAGCTGTCTGTATGCTCCCAGCTATGACTCAGCTGGGAGCACAGTATCCTGTCTGCAGTGAATGGAAGGACCGTTAGTTTGGCTTAAGGAGAGATAAGAGCGACTCATGCAAAGCTCATTCAGGTCGGTACGTTTAATATTAAAAAACATTTAGCACCAAAAAGCCAAAACCACTTTACCATTCTACTCTTCCACTTTGAATAGTCTGAAGTCAGGAGAGAGAAAATGTACTGCGAAGGCTTCCCACCCCACCCTGACTGAAAGAGGAAGTGCTGAAACACAACAGTAATTACTGAGCAATGAGGAAGAGTCCACAGCAGCCAATCACACTCAGCGTGGCAGGGAAACAGTAGAAACAGGGCATATATGATATGGTATGCACATGGTGGTACGAGACTATGTCTTCTGAGATTGAGGATGTTGTAATATGGCATCAGTGTTCTCTTTTCCTGGTTTTAAAGGCTGCACACTAAATATTATCAGCTGTGTAACTGTAGTAAGTTAACCATAGAAGTTTGATTAAACAAACAAATGAAGTATACTAATATGCCTCATTACTTCTAGGTTTTTACAGTGTAGCGTAGCAGCAGTGACATGAGCATCCAATTAATGTGACACACATCACCACACCTTCAAACCACACTTTCCTGAATGTGACCAAACAACTGATTACTCCTTTTGAACACTAAATGACTGAATAAACACAGGCAGGTGGCCTGAGACGGTCAACGATGGAGCATTCCATTGAGGTGTCCTGGTGTTGTATATGCCGGTTCACAGACACCCTGAAGCATCACTCTCATTCTCACACTGCTCGTGTTTCTAGACCCGGTACCAGACCTCTGCAGGACCTCAGTGAGTGCACTGCATGCTAACTAACATTAGTGAGTGTACCCGTGCTGTTCTAGCTGTTCAAGCAGCAAACATTGGCTCCTAGCAGCTACATCATCCGCACTAGACCTTTCTGTCAGTCCGGTCCAGACTAACACTGTAAAGTGACGGCAGTCAACTGTCATCCTGTCCTGTCAGGAGCCAGATACTCTATCGCCTGTCCTCCAGTCAGTCCTCGCTCTGTTGTAGAGCGCAGAGGAATATTACAATAACCTCTTATCTTAATATGCCAGAACAACACATTCTACTCTCCCGCTCATCAGCAGAGCATGTGATCCGGTCTCTCCACCGCTTCCTGCAGCTTATCGGACAACCCCACCAATCTGTTGGCATTCTCTTTGGCTTCACAAAAATGGGAGAAAATAATGAAAATAATCAATAGCAGTGGTGAAACAGTGTAATTGTCGATCTGTGATCCGTACGGATCACTTCTCACGGTTCAGCACACATGTGAACGGATTAATTACAGTTAACATTATCCATTACAGTTTTAGTGACCATCTTTATCCACCAAAAGTCAGTAAAATATGAGATCAGGACATCATTTATGTTTTTATATTCTATGTACTTCTGACAGTAGAGTAAGCCACTATAAACCGATATAAAAACTCTGTCAAGGAAAATAAAGAAAATACCGTGATATACCGTGAAACCGCCAGAATCTTAAAAAATACCATCATACTAATTTTTGGTCATACCGCCCAGCACTACACTATCGTTTAAAAAAATATTGCGATTGTAAACTCTGTTGATATTTTTACACAGCCCTAGGAGAGACATGTCTTCTCTCTGGCAGATTCACCTCACTTTCTGTCACCTTCTCCCAATTCTACTTTATTCATGTTACATCAATCATTTAAGCTCATCAACTTTATAGTTTTAAATCAGGACATTCATTATTTGATTGAAGTAGTTATACGGTGTTAAAATGTCCTTGAATCCCTGTGTGTGCCACTGACGACACCACAGCACGAGAGCCGCACAGAAGTAACATCACAGAGTTATGAAAAGTGAACCTGGAGGAATAAGACTGAAAGGGAAGGACCCAGCTATAGTGACTGACAACTTCACTGAATGCACTTTACTTCATATGTTTATGGCATCTACATGCAAGTCTACCACTCTGCCCCTGCTGTGGGGCAGAGCGGTGGAGCGGGTCCTTCAATCTGAGGATCGGTGATTCAAACCCCGGCTCTGCTAGTCCATGTCCATGTGTCCATGAGGAAGACACTTAACTCCAAATGACTTTAGGCTGTGCCGGCGGTGTGTGAATGTTAGTTAGTCCTGATGAGCAGGTGACACCTTGCATGGTAGCTCCTGTCATCAGTGTATGAATGGGTGTGAATGCTGAATGACACGTAGTGTTAAAGAGCTTTGAGTGGTCGGATGACATGGCAGAAACGTGTTGCTTGCTGTTTTTGCAGCAGAGTAGTAACATAAGTCAGACTGTAAATACACAGACCACAGCTGTCTTTGGTTTTGTATCTTCAGGAGATCTGTTGCCCATTATTTTACATTCAAAGCTTCTATTGAGGTTTTCCATTGAAGCTTTAAATGTCTGTTGTCATATTTTATGAGATTATCACTCAAAAAATGGGAGAAAGAAAATGTGATTGTGTTATTGTGGTGATATTAATGTAACTTATGGCGCTGTGAGATTGCTGCTGGACTGCCTTGTTCATACAGATGCTGCCTCCATTAGCGTTCAGCAAGTTATTGGAAAGGTTTGGATCACACGAGTCGGGAACTATCCTACGCAGAAATGGAATTCTACTGATAGTGTAATACTAATATTAGTGTAGCCTGATTTTCTATCTCTAACTGAGCAGAAATACACAATGAATAGACACGGAAAAAAGAAACCAGTGTTGAATGTGAACGTTATGAATGAAGCTTCAAAGATTCCATCTCTTCGGCACAGCCTGACGAAAAGATAGAAGAAGCCCTCACTTCTCCTTTCACTGAAAGTACAGAAGAGTTGACAGTAAGGCTGCTTAGCAGAAGTACAGCAAGCTGTGGTGAAGAGCAGTTGACCACGAGGTCACGGAGCAGCCGAGTACTCACAGCGCTACCGTCTCAAACATCCGGTGTGATGGTGGCCCCACCAGCCCTGCTGCCTGCACTGCTGCAGTACAGACTCACAGCCACACCCTGCACCAGGATCCACACCAGCACATCAACCTGGATCAGGGTAGTCCTCCGCTTCAGAACATGTTAGGTGTGTTGTTGTGCAGAGCTGGGACATGTAGTGACAGTAAAGCTTGTTACAGAGCTCAGTACCACTGAGAGATCTGTTCATATCATTGGATGCAGCTGTGTTTATCCTGCTGACGGTCATATACTCCTATCAAACTCCCAGTATGAAATGTTGACAGACAGGGAGCTGATCTAGGGTCTGGTACAATCCCTCATGTCTTTTGTTGGGCACAGTAAAATAAAAAATACATTCTTCCTGTTTCTGTTCCAGTAGTTTCTCTTTCTTAGTCTTATGATATCTAAATCCATCTCCACTCTTCCTGTAAAATGCTACAGTATTATTGTCACGATCAGGCTTTGCCTTCTGTGTTCTGTGTGTGTCTTTGTGTAGCTTCACCCTCCTCACTCTACCTGTCAGCCACTCCCTCAGCACCAGCCCAACTCCCTTCACCTGCCTTTGATCAGTAATCAAGCACTCCCTCATCAGCACAACTCCCCTCACCTGTTCAAGCCACTATTTAAACCCCTGCCTCTCAGTCACTCACTGCCAGATCATTGCCACGTCTACCCGCCTGTTTTGCGCGGCCTGTTCCCGGCTCCCCGTCTGCCTGCCCTGCCTCGTCCTGCTGGATTTCCCTCTTCGTCTCGTCTGTGAATTCCCTGTGTTCCTGTAAGTTTCCTGTTTTCATTAAATTCCACTTCACTCTACTTTTGGTCTGGTCTGCGTTTAAGTCCTCCATCATGCCCCGTGACATGTATTGATATGAGCCCACTAGTATCAATTCATGTAGAACCGCATTAGCTCATTGAGGACAAAATATCGATACCGTGATAAGAGACCAGATTTGGTCTTAGATATTGTAATACAAGTGTTGTCTTTGTATGCTGTTAAAGGCTGCATGACAGTAAAGCATTATATTGTAGGTGTGTGGAAATAAACAAGGAGTCGAGTATTCCCTTTGGCTGCACCTTGTGGCCGTTTATTTCCATCCATATAAAACACATTCACATAAATGCATCATATCTCTCTAAAGCATCAGATTGAAATCCTTCTGGTAACTGAACCCCGGCCAGGTAACCTGTTTCAGCCAGAAACACGCCACGTTCCAGAAGCTACACCTGAACCACTGCTTCCACTCCAACCACAGCAGCTCTCTACATGACACACTGCTGATCTAACCCCCCCACTGTGCCTATGTTGGGACGACCACCACATCATGTAGAATACTGATACTATTCTATCCATCAGTGTCACTTCAACAGTGTAGTGAATGTTTTCATCGATGGCAGTCAGTGCTTCTATTGTTTACATCGCTCAGCCCAAGCAGCTGATGTGTTAATTCATCAATGTTGGGACGAGGAAAACCTCAGTCAGCGTGTGTGAGGGAACACACACATCTGCACTGAGGTTGGTTTGATCAGCAGCAGCTGGACACATACAGAGCCGAGTCTAAAGCACACAGCAGCTCTGTGATCAGACTGTATTCATGCCAGTACTTTGACATCCAAAGGGTTAAAAATATCTAAAGGTCAGCAGATATATTAGCATACTACATCAGTCCAAATGGTATTTCACCACAGTGATGGATCACGTGTACATGTGATGAATCAGTGGTATCAGAACAAAAGTAGTCACCAGACTTCATTTAATGTCCAGTGAAAAAGAGTAGGTGAAGGTCAAGTATCGTGCTGCGTTTAAGCTATAAAAAAATGTAAGCAAACCAGATTAGTTGTGCCATCTTATGTTCTCTCTGTACATTTAGGCAAGGCAGGTTTATTTGTATAGCACATTTCAACAAGGTAATTCAAAGTGCTTCACATAAAACCATTAAAAGCATCAAAACATAAGGCAAAAGAAAAGGAGATTTAAAAACAACTAGAAAATGCATTTCCTGCTGAAAATGCGTTGGAATGCTGAAAGCTGAAATGAATCTCAAAAACATTGCTGAAAATACATATCCAATTTTAAAAGAATTGCAAAAAGCTGAATAATTCAAAAAGTTGAAAGATTACAAATATGAAGTTATATCACCCCTCTCCTGAAAGAGCTGAACATTTAGATATTCGAATGGTTTCTGTAGCTTAAAAGAATTCCAGCAGTAGTGATACTTGTTGTAGTAGTAGTAGAAGTATTATTCGCAGTATAAGTATGAGTAGCATTTGAATAAGTACTAGTTGTAGCAGTAGTGATATTTGTAGTAGTAGTAGAAGTTGTCGTCGAAGTATTTGTAATTAGAAGAAGTAGTAGTATCAGCAGTCGTACTAATAGCTGTAGTAGTATTAGTACTGGTTATTAGTACTGGTAGTAGCAGAAATGGCAGTATTAGCAGTTGTGGTATCAGTAATAATAGTAGTGGTAGTAATAGCAGTAGTGGTAGTAATAATATTTATGGTAGCAGTAATAGCAGTAGTAGTAATAGTAGCAACAGCAAAAGTTGTAGTAGTAGTGGTAATACTAGAAATATTAGCAGTAGTAGTAGTTGTCGCAGTATTAGTAAGAGCATTCATTATTTCAACAAAAAAGCCTAATTTTGAGCGAAACGTTTAAATACAGTTAATCCATGAGGCTTTTATTTTGAAAGGGTGGGGGAGGGAGGGGGAGAGGAGACATAATCATCATGTTTGACACATAAACAGAGGTTATTAAATGGCAGGCTCATCACAAGCAGTTCAGTTAGAATTCACTCTCTGGGGCTTTTATTTTGAAATGGGGTGTGGGGTGTGGGGGAGAAGGGGAGAGGAGACAGAATCATAATGTTAGATAAACACAAACCGGTTATTAAATGACAGGCTCATCACAAGCATTTCAGTTAGGATTCATTCTGTGGGGCTTTTATTTTAAAAGTGTGTGTGTGTGTGGAGGAGGGGGGAAAGACCTCTAAAGATCCCTAATGCTGCGTTCACACCGGTCGCGTTGATTTTTTGACGCACTGCAAAATCGCGTCCACTGCACAATCGCGTCTAAAGCGCCGCCGGTCGTGTTCACACCAAACGCCGCAAAATCTCGTAGCGCCGGAGAGGGGCCGTGGTTTATCGTCCTGGAAGCCGTTCACCTGGCCGCCATTTCTTTCCGCTGTCAACCATGAAAGGAATAAGGACAATTGCTGCTTTGTACGTGTTGTGGAAGTCCCTCAAACATCGGAATGCCAAACGCCGTCATGTCTGGTTCATAATATTGTTCAGAGGAGCTCCGTGGATTGTATCGAGCTGTATTCACTGTCTAGCAAGCCACCGGTCGCTGTTTACTACAGCTGTAGGAACACAAAATAAACTGATTTGGCTGTGATTCGGATAAACAGCAATAAACCGACAAAAAGGGACTCCGAAATAACAACATAATGATGCAGATTTGTACTTGTCTTCTCCGACAAAAAGGGACTCGGAAATAACTACGTAATGATGCAGATTTGTAGGTTACTGGTCTTCTCAATGGAGCTCTGATGGATCGGTGCTAGGCTATGCTAACATCGTAGCAGCTCCACCAGCACTCAATAACGTCACGTAGACGTAAATACGGCAGCGTCTATTCATTGTTTGTACCGTATGGTTTACACACACACATGTATACACATAGTTTGGTCCGGTCTCTGTTGATATGAGGTATCGTAGAGCTCTGGGTGAACACAGACGGCTACAGGATTTATTTCCTGATTCAACGGCAGGAAGCCAGTGATGACAGGGGGAGCAACTCAACGTTGATAGGCTATCGCACCACAGCGTCACGCGATTGTCGCTGAAGTTGAAAAATTTCAACTCGCGCATTGGCGATTTTGCGGCGTCCCACCGCGTCCACCGCACTGCAATAACGCGCCCAACGCGCCGCGCCATCGCAAAATTGCGGCGCGCCAGTCTCATCGCGTCTGTGCATAGACTTTGTATGTAATCTCGACGCGCGTCAAAAAATCAACGCGACCGGTGTGAACGCAGCATAAGACCTGAATGACTGTATGAGAGACACAGAGAGAGAGAGAGAGGAGTGTATGTGCGCGTGTGTCTGTGTGTTTATCAACATCACCAATTGGCTCAATCGCAAACACCTGTGTGCCTGAAGCCATTTCATGGAGATAAAACAGGGAAACACCTCTCAAACAAATCATCAAAACTCCCATAACCGTAGCTCCTATTGCTCCAATATTAATAATTGAGGGGAAGAATGAGTTGAAGAACAGATCCTGTAAAAATTGTCTGTAGTGTAAAAAATGTGGCTTAACTGGCGATCTAGAAATGGGGTACCGTGTTCTGTGGAAGATGTTTTTGAAGCAAAATTTAACATTGGTCTCTATGGAGCAGAAAGTTGGTTTTCCTCTCAATTAACGGCTTCTGTGTCAAATGTGGAAATCTGTGGGATTCCACCGTAATTTTTCTATGACAAGGACAATATTAGCTACTTCTACATCCAGAAATTATGCGTGAAGATTGTGGACACGGTGGCAAAACACAACTGTTTTTTTCACAAGAATCTCAAGCTGCTCTTCACTCTAGCGGTGACATCACGCACTCTAAGCTGTGCAATACACATCCATTATAAAGTCAGAAAAGGGCTGAAAAATCATAAAAGTTAAATTGCTGCAGTTCAAAAAGTTTAAAAGATATCAAAAAGCTGAATCATGTTGGCAATAGTTGAGGGTTTTCTCAACATTTGAAAGTTGAAATGGTGTCTGTCGCTGAAAGTATGAGGAGGTTGAAGGATTTGAAAGTTGAAGACGTTTTTGAAGGATTTGAAAATCTTCATAGAAACTCATTCAAAAAAAAGTTGCAAAAAGCTTAATAATTCAAAAAGTTTAAAGGTTAGAAATAGAAAAAGTCATAGCAGACATGAGCTGAAGGAGCTGAACATTTTGGTAGTTGAACGGTTTCTGTAGCTTAAAAAATGAAGAAGAAGAAGAAGCGTTGCGACGAAATGGGGGACGGAAGAAATAGTGGAATAAAGAAACAGGATAACAATAGTTGGAATGCTGTTAAGCATTCCAACAATTAAAGAAACTGTAAGAAATAAAATGCAGTAGTAAAATGCAGAAATGCAGGAAATTGATTAATATATGAATTGAATGTGGTTCAATTAAAGGCAGCAGCAAACAGAAAGGTCTTCAATCTTGATTTAAATGAGCTGAGGGTCTCAGCAGACCTGCAGCTTTCTGGGACTTTGTTCCAGATATGTGGAGCAGAAAAACTGAACGCTGCTTCTCCATGTTTAGTTCTGACTCTGGGAACAGGAAGTAGACCGGTCCCAGACGACCTGAGGGGTCGGGATGGTTTATATGGTAGCAGCAGATCAGAGATGTATTTTGGCCCTAAACCATTCAGTGCTTTTTTTTTTTTTTTACTCAAAGAAGCAAAAGTAATTGCTTGAACTATCTGTATAGCATTGATAGCTGCAGCTTCTTCTCGGTCACAGGTCTACTGAGTGATGGACTCCATCCATTTAAGGCTCCCTGTGAGAGCTGCGACCACAGTCATCGAGATTTATAAACTGAATCGGGCCAATGTGCAACTTTGTAGATCTGACAAAGAAAGCGTATGCATATTTCTGGCTTTGTGCACTTGAAGTTGTGAAACTACAGATATCTTTCAACATCCTTGAAAGTAGCTGCTGGTATATATTTAGCAGGGCAACATGAGCACAGGACTGTCGCTGCTCTGCGTCCTCCAGCCCAGCAGAGGAATTCAAACGTGCATTCCTCTGGAATACCAGCACGAGAGCACAGAGAGAGAGAGGCTTTATTCAGCCGTACAGTAAGTCACTGGCAGCCAGCACAAGAACTAAATGCAGCCAATCCCCACGGAACACAGGAATGTGAAGACGGAGACATTCTGTGGCAAAGGGAAGATAACATCTCATCTCCACTCTGAGACTGCTTTCAACTCCCAGGAAGTCCACCAAAAACAAGGCTGTTTGGAATATACACTATATGCCATTTCCTGTACTTATTTGCATTTAACCGTTGCTATAGAAACACTATTAGTTACATTGTCGTTAAGTAGAAATGTCTACAATGTTCAAGCACGAACTCCTCACAGAAGTCCTGTTCAGTTGGGCGAACAGAGATGGGATTCTCTCTTTCCTGATGTTAAAGGACAATGTTATGCTTCTCAGCTTGACTCCACACACAGGAAGTTGAATATAGTCTGACGGACCCTGATTGGACAGGGAATTCACAGCGAGGGGACCTGCATGGTCACATACAGTACAGCAACAACTAAAAGCAGCAGATGCTCATATTTGAGGTGTATACTAACATACGTCGTACAACAAAGCAGACATGAGCACGTGCTGTGACGATCACATCACATCACATGCAGTACCGCCACCTCTTCATCCCTCTGCTGCAATGGTGCTCGAACTGATTCAACTATAAAGCAAAGAGTCTGTCTGTCCGTCTGCTGTTGGCATGTCTGGATAATCTACTTCACACTTGTCAGGTGTATTGCCGTGGACCAAAGGAAGTGACGTCTCAAATTTGGTGCAATTTCGACCCGTGACACGTTCAATATTAATGGATTTGAAGAAACAAACGCAGCGCTCTGAGCAACAGTGTGAACAGAGTTCAGGGGTACATGTCTTATTTGTCATTTCTTCGCTCCTCGCTTGAACCAGAAGTTGTTACGTTCCGCCATCTTGACAGTATTTGATTCGTTTTCTGATTCAACATCTTAAATAAATGTTCATTGTAGATCTAAACAGAAGGACCACAAACAACTTTCTACATTTATTAGAAAGATTTGTCTTTTCATGATCTGATATTTCCCTCAATAACTTTTATTATGGAAACAATTAAAGTCAGAGAGAGCTGAGAGTAAACACTTTTTACATCATTGATCATTCCTGAGTGTCGGGTTTGATGAGTTATATCATTTAAGATTAACCTGAAACATGGAGCCGAATACATTAACTCCAGTGTTCAAGAGAAACCATAATCATATTCTGGGTTAATTAATAATGACTTAACAATCTGAATTTCAAAACATACAGACTTAAATAATTAATAAATAATATGAACTCAGTGTCCTGCGCCTATAAACAGAACACAGTGTACAGTATAAATCATGTGTACAGACACAAAGTCTATCAGAAGTCTCTCCAGCTGTTAAAGCCAACTGACGGCTGATCCAGCTGTGATCAGCTGATCCGCCGTCGCTTCATGTGACGCTACAAAGGAAAGGAGGTCTTATTTCTCTAAAACATATTTCCTCGTTTCCTCTGTCCTCACATGGTTTCCTTGTGCAAAACGCAAGTGAAGGAAACGTGGATGCAATTAAGAGACTTTGAGGAATCCCAGCATGTCGTCCGCAGCAGGCCTGACTTACATTCACTGCACTTCCTGTTGCTGCTGGATGCTGGACAAAGTCTGCTACGGTCACATGGATGCTGGATAAATGTTAAACCCAAACTCCTGTTCCCTCTGCTGGAGTGAACAGGAGCAGAATCACAGCGGAGTGTTTCACCAGAGAGCCTGTGAGCAGCTGTGATTGTTAGACTTGATACTAACTTTAACTCTGAAGTGAAACTATTATATATCATAGTAAAACTATTAATACCGCACAGTAAAGGTTCTGCATTGAAATGTTCACTTCAAGTGAAGAGTGAAAAAGAGGAATTATCAGAACAATGTACTTCATTTACTTAACGTCTGATCAAGCTGGACCTTTGAATGCTAATACTATTCTGGATCGTTTCATGAATAATAATGCATGATATTTGAATTGTTCTATCTTCTCTTATTTCTCTGTCTGGTAAATGTGGTACGACAAGCTTTTGTTTTGAAGTAGAAGTACACAGCAGGGCTTGACATGAAGCGTCTTCAGCTCCATACAGAGGCTGAAGGCTCAGGTGTTCTACTAACCCCATATAGGCCTATTAATTAATAAGTCAAACACACTGAGATTTACACAATTGGACAAAAGTAATGTCAAATTCTAAACGTCATCTTTTAACGTTGTTACTGTCATCTATTGTGGTTATCTGCATAAAAACAGACAATTTAAAGATGAGGAAATAAGTGATTGTATTTGTCTTGAGATCCTAGCTTTGATTAAAAAGAAAATACATCTCGTCATTTGTAGTTTTGATGATGTATTATAACACTAAATTAGGAAGTTAAACGGCTCATAATTCTCTTTAATATCTCTTTAATATTGCTGTGAAAACCTCTCCTTCAAACTACTGGATTTATTCAAGTTTATCACCAGAAACTACATTTTACAAGGTTACATTTGAAGACATCATGATGACGTTGTAATATACCCTCACCTAATACTCATTGCACTTTTTGGAGCTTGAACGCACCATAATGGAACTGAATGGAACCTCCGCATATTTGCTGTTAGCTCTTTATTTAGCCAAACAGAACTTCAACACGTGTTGTTCACAGTGTAGTCTTGTCAGGGCTGGCAAGTTATTCCAGAGAACATTGAGTCAGAATAGTAACATAATCCATATTGGTCATATCTAAACATCATAGTACATCTAAAGCTGTTTGGGCCCCTTTAGTGTGACTTGAGTGTGTGACTCGACATGTCGTGTGAGGTGTGTTGCTGAGGACCAGAGGAAGCTCAGTGTTCAGTGTCGACTTGTTCTGAGCGATTCTCCAGAAAGCTGCAACAGCACAGTCAGACATGCAGCCCGTTGTCAACACACAGCTTTCAGCAGACACTCTGGGGACAGTTAGTTTAAGATCATAGAGAAGTAGCTTGTCTTCTGAGCCTTTACAATGAACACCAGACTGTACAATGATGTGATACCACCAGCAATGCACAGTGTTTCATTCCTAGCACAGAGTGGGTTTGCACGTGAGCAGACAAGCAGCTGCTGCCTCAGTATGAGAGGAAAGCCCACTGCTTACCTTAAAACAATGCACGTGTGTGTTTGTAAATGTTTCTGTGTAATAAACCAGAACGCTCTTCAAATGTCAGTGGTGCTGACTCGGAATGAATCAGCAGGATTCATGGGAACCTGAATGTTCACGAAGAAGTGCACATGTCATCTCACAGCTTCAGCTTGGTAATTAGCTGGGCCTCCTTCAGTCTATCACACAATAATCAGGTCAAAGATCAACACCACTGACTTCTTTGAAAATGGATCTATTTTCTCCAAACCGCCTGACTGCGTGATCTGATCTGATGAAGGCTGAGCTGCTTGTATCTCTGGAGACCGGAGAGCTCTCGTGGTTTACTCCACTCCCCAGACAGCACACAGGCTTTGGCTCGAGTCTAACACAAATCATTTCTTGTGCTGGAGTGGCAGCACATGTTGTCTTGACCAAATATGGCTGAGTGAAAACACCACAGTCTCTCTGCAGCACACTGGAATGAAAAGCAGGTCTCCTTAACGGGTGTGAGAGTGGGCCATGAATGCACCGCAGCTCCTGCTCTACAGGCTGACTGTGTGTGGAGCTGGTGGATCAGCAGCCACTAAAGCTCACTAAATAGTGGTGGAACGGACCCTTGTTGATCCTCATGCATAACAACCGTGGATTAATTAGTTAACCATCATAGGGTGAAATATAGTTTTACTGCTGATCGTTCAGGCTGTTCAGTGGAAATGAGTATTCTGTGAAGGTAAATTATAATGTTATCATGTAAAATGATAAACTTGAATAAATCCAGTTGTTTGAAGCAGATGTTTTCAAAGCAACTTAAATAGATATTGGAGCTCTAAACAATCACTACAAATACTAATGACGATGTTTTATCAAAACAAATATAATCAATTGATATGTGTTGATTATGCTAATAACTACTATAGATGACTTTAACAAGGTAACAGGAGAACATTTAGAATTTTTGATGGTTTACTGACTTCAGAGCGGTTGAAATGATTTTTGGGTCGGTAAAGAAAATAAATAGTCTGTATTGTTGTAGACCAGCTGATACAACCAAACCAATCAACAGAAACAATCGGACTCGGGCGATATGGATCACCAATGATCTGCAATTGGTATTGGTGGCAAAAAGGTTTGATCTCTAAAAGTTATAGTTGCTTCCTTTTTTTGCGCTGATTCCATTTATGAGTCAAATCTGAGATATATTCAGAGTTTTATGATCCATGTATTAATACAAAACTATTTATGAATCTGTATCTATTTCCCCCGCGCTGTTGGCAGAAGAGCTGCTCACTGCGACATGGGAATGAATTACAATATAACATGTTTGAATATATGTCTCGCTTTCTCCCTGATGGTCTGACAAAGTTGCTCGACGCTTTAAAGAAATATTGTGGCTAAAGGGGCTAAAAGGTCACTGAATCTAGAGCCAACACTGGTGCTGGGTCACTATACGGTGAGTTTGCCTTTTTGTAGTGCTGTCCGAATGTATAGTGAGAATTATTATAGCCTATAGTGGACTCACAGTGTCTCACAACGCATGGTGAAATGTGGCATACAACTGGTGACCACTAACCGAGCACTATATACCATCATGCACTGCACTAAAGGAATAATGTCGGAGGAGAGAGAGCAGCCGCTCGAGAGAAATCCAGGAGTTGTGGCACAAAGATGATTTCATGTGAGCAGAGCAGCACACCACAACACAAAGACTCACAAAGTACTTTGTGTTCATTCACTGGTTTGTGACATCGCATACTGCTCTACTACTTCTGTTCTTGCCTTTCACAATAAAAGCCCTGGACAAAAACGCTGCATCACTGTTTACCTGGGGAACATGAATTTACTCAGGGCATTTCCATAAGCGGCAACTCAATTTCGATCACAAAAATTGATGTCTGCATTTATGTCCACCATCCGACGACGTTGATGTGGCACGCTTTAATTGTGCGACAGCGAAAGTAGTTTCTGAAAGTTTTTTATTTTGCCTATGAGCCACGTAAACAATCATGCGGAGCATGCGTGTAAATTTGACTGAGCATAATTTGCTTCATCTGAGACTGATAAGCAGCTGACATGGTTGGTCAATCTGATCAAATGGCTGATTCCGGTCACCGGCCGATCGATTGGAGCATCTCTACTCATCTTTAACAACTAATACCTTCCTTGACTGTTTTTATATACGTAGGTTCATAGTGGCTTACTCTACTGTCAGGTAGATAGCAGTTTGGCTGACGTATTGTCGCCCCGGTCAGACGTACCGTGAATCCAGTGTTTTAATCATTGCTCTGAACCCGTCTTCCTCGACTGTCTGTAGTGGGACCATGTCCTTGCATAGATGGGTCATTGTTGCATTTGTAATGTCGCTCAACCGCTTGCTTTTCTTGTCATATGCTGCCTCGAGCTAATGCCTCTTCAAGCAATGTCTGACCCTTTGGCTTCACCGTCTCACTCGCTTTAACGTTACTGGTTGACGGCCTCGAATCCGACGGCTGTCACCACACTCTTGGTATTCCAACACATGTTTTCTGCTGAGGTGAAGGAGTAAGTTGCTTGTGTTACCACCACCGGCAACAACAGTGGCTCGAGAAACTCTCAAAACGTTGGATTTTTTAAAACCAAAACACTTCCAAACAGCAGAGCCAGCTCCTCTCTTGGGCACAGACTATCGGTGCATCTCCGGTCTGTCTGTTCATGCTGCATCGCTCTGTTCTGTTCTTTAATGTAACGTTACTGTAGCGATGGAGCCTCTCGCTGTTAACAGACTGTTGTGCTACCGGGCTAGTGGGCGAGCTTTACCCAGCATGCCGTTCGGTGGTGAAATTTTATAAATGTACAATTATTAGTGTTACAAATTGTTTATTTGTCACAAACTGTTGTGTCGTGGTGTTTTGCCCTGTTAAAGAGCGTTAGTTGTGGGTTATTAATTGTTATAAAGTTATAACCATGACTAGGGGTCCCTCTCAATACACATAAGACAACTAGCTCCGTCTGTAGCCTTCTTAGAGGCGAACAATATATGCTGCTGCCTGTTGAAGAGTGACAGCAGTTTTCTCGGCTGTGCACCGGTATGACGGTGTGTGACAAATTCATATCATACGGGAAATTAAAGCACTACCTGGCACATATCACATTTCAACTGTCTACACACATTGCTTGTTATTTATTGGCTGGGACAAACAAACGCTGAAGCACAAATATCTGCGATAAGCTGATGTCGATAACGTCAGCTGCCTGATTGGTTGACCAGCCTCTGATCTAAAGGTTCCCTGTGAAAGATTTCACAGGGAACAGATTTGCTCTGTAAGATTTATTAGCTACAAAATAAATCTACAAAGAATCAGCTGTTAGTCAGCTCACATGTATTTAATGTAGCGAGAGAAATCATGAGATTCAGGTGAGTGCAAGTTTAAGTGATTGGGTGCCATTGTGTCGACTTTCTTTTGTTTTCATACTCTATTTACAACAATTTCACAATTTACAATATGACAGCAGCATGTACGGGGAAGGAACTGGGAACTAACTTCAACTCAACACAGACTATCCTTATTTCATTACTAATATACTGGTTGATTATCAAACTCATTTCCCAATGGTGTGTGTCTGGCTCTCCTCTGCCTGTATGGACACCTTTTGTCCTCCTGACTGTGACCGACTGCACCGCTTTTGCCAATCTTAGGACTCAATGCTGTGGCCTGCACTTTGGATTAAACACAGAGAACATAAACTGTGCAGTTGATCATTGTCACCTAATTAGATCCGGATTGTTCTCGCGGTCAATACAGTTCCAGCCCAAGACGCCGGAATGGGAACTCTGTTGTGAGGTAAAGTGCCTAACAGTAACATTTAAAGGTTTATCAGACACTAAAACACTGCACACTGTTACACTGTTACAGTCATCTAGCAGGACTGCAAGCTTGCATGCATGTGGCTGGCCAATACAGCGCCTTGTCCTATGACGTCGTGTCCCCTTGAAGCAAAACCTGAGCCAGATGACCCTGAGCCCTCTGCTCTGCCACCAGTGCAACAGTCTTCTATGCACGTGTTCAGTACTCCGGTGGGCATTTAAATAATCAACTGGCATGTTGGAAATCCAAAGTGTTAACTATTTTGTACAGCTACACTGGAAGGCAGAGTGAGAAGCTGTAAGGTGTGGTGTGGTGTGGGGGGGGGGCAATCACACAAAAGTGACAGAAATGGTTGTGTCAAGAGAGACGTTATTTTTCCTCTCTCGGTTCCATACAACGTGGAGTCGCTCTCAGAAAGCCACAGAGAGGGTTGGACAACATCAACACTTCAAATAGACATGAAGTGAAGAAAAGCAGGACGCTCACATTGGGGGGCTGGAACCAGAGAATACTTCTTCCTACTTTCAACACTGAAAATACTTCAAATCAAATCAACGACTGTTTTAGTTCTTTAGTTTGTCTGAACAGACATCATCTGAGAATAGAGAAACTATTTTCATCCATCGGGTCCAATCTTCTCTAAGTTCAAACAACACTGATCATTACAGCATTACATGCGTGTGGGCCTCATGTAAGAACTCCTATTATTGCATACAACTACTTTATCACCACAGTAGTAGGGAAACAGTGACTTTAACTATTATGTAAGACACTAAAGAATGTGAGCCTTGACTAGAGGCTGTGCTCTGACAGACCTTCACAGACAGCTCAGGCTTCTGATACACACATCTCCATCTATTACACTGTAGCTATACTATTACAGTTCAATGACAACTGTTCTGGTCGTGAACATACAGCGTGCTATGCCATTTAGAATAAAAAACGACCACGGAATTACAGTATAGGTTTATGGACATCCGTGAAAATGTCCTTTGCAGCGGAGGCAGTCCTATCATGTGCCAACATGTACAAGCTGTTATCAGGCCTCACACAATCCTCCGGACCAGGTTTCCACATTCCAACCTGTCTTCTAGTCCACTACTGACACAAGTGTATTGCTCGGAGTAAACACGTCTATCTGCAAAGTCCTCCGTTCTGTCGCACACCACATCACAGTGGTGTAAGAATTTACACCCGGAGGCTACTTTTTCTTTCTCGCTTGTCTGCTAGCTGTTAACACGCCCAGCTGTGTTAGACCAGAACTAAAAGACCCGACAGAAGGTCACATGCGAGCTAGCCTGGCCATACAGGTCCGGACCAGGTCTGAACACGTCACATGGGTCATGAAGCGGAGCGGCTGCTGTAGGTCAGCACCGAGCCGGACTGTGGAGGTGGTCTCGAGACAGTAAACTCTTATAAATTAGGAACTTTGACAGAGCAACACTTCTCAGAATGCCAGACTTACTCTACGGAAACTTGAACACATCTCTGCATGTTCCTCAATAGCCAACAGGACGTTGAGTTCAGTGTGCGCGCGTGTGGGTGGGGGGCATATTTCGCTCTCTGTCTGTGTGGCGCTTGTTACTTACCAGCACGTCGTTTCCGATATGTTCATTAACTAGTTTAACATACACGGTAGTTTGAACTGCGGCCTAATCTGCGTAAATTACTTGTCGGGAGTTTTCTCACTCCCACGTCGAGTCTAATGCTGACGTCAAGGACTTCGTGTTAGAATGGTGGAAACTTTTCAAAGTAAAAAAAGAAGCATTCAGCCTGACCTGAGCGCGTGAATCCACTCCCGCCGGTGGCCCCTCGGACTTTGAAAACCAAAATAGTTGAAGGTGTTGGGATTATTCCGGGTAGAGAGCGAGCTTTTGAGCAAGGGGAAAAGCCAGACAGCGTCTCTTGGTTCCCCTCCCTATCCGCCTCAGCAGTGCTGCTGCTTAAACTCCACCCTGGCGGCCGCGTCGCTGTGCGGTGGGGCGGTGTCTTCTGGACATTTCGGTGTACTGCTGCTCTATGGCTGAGCAATCCACGACTCACCTATGGCAGAAGCCCAAAATGCCTACATGCCTATATGACTGCGGTCAAGTGAGCCGTCATCCGCAGAACGTTGGTCACGTCAGCCGGCGCTTGAAATGTAATGCTTGTCTATTCGTGGTGCTACGGTACGGGTGCTTGGATAGCCCAGAAAGGCCCGAAATAGACCTATATTTCATCAATAATTTGTCCAATTTGATATAACAAGTCAAAAACAACGTTATTTTGTACATTAAGTGAAATACAACAATAATAAAAGCTGGTTACAGTGCTGTATAATCTTTAATTGAAAAAGGGTTCGAAAATTATAATATTTCCTAATGATAATCTTTGATCTGTAAAAAAAAAAACATTTCCTTCATTGGTTCGCTAAAATTTCCATTGGAGTTCTGTTCAAGATGACCCCATATATCTCCATGTCAAATGTAATGTAATTCTACTGTACAGTTTTAGAGAAAACTAAAGGCAGTCAGCTCAAATGACATTTTGATATTCATAATTTCCCTATATTTGACATTTGATTAAAACAAATCCTTAATATCAAACTTTCACTGGATTGTTCATGAGGACCCTCACTATGCCCATGTATAATTTCATCAGATATTACTGTACAGTTTTTGAGAAAATGAAAGGCAAAGTCAGCTCAAATGAAATTATGATATTCATAATGTCCTCATATTTTAACTGTTAAATAAAGATAAGATAATACTTTATACTTTTTTTTTTAAACAGCTCCTTAAGAGGTTGTAGTACATTTTCAATGGTTTCTTGTTCATGATCACTCCGACTATGTCCATTAAAAATCCTATGTCATTTTGCTGTATGTCTAATGTTTTGATTGTCTATATTGAAAATCTAGACATTAAGCTTAGTAAAAGCCTTGGTCTTTTGTGTCATTTTGGACATATCTCTACCTCCCTCTACGTACCTCCTTAGTGTGGTGGTTATCAAAGGCATTGTTCTAAACCTAATGTATTTGGATTCGGATTCAGTTGGAACACATTAATTGTTTTCTAATTGTCAAGTTTCAAAGAAAAACGTTTAATGATAAAAACACAACATGAAACGCAAAACATATCTCACCACCCTCTTCACACAGACAGATATAGCAAGGGGCCATATAAAAAGAGACAAAAAATAACAAATACTGTATGTGGATTTAATTGTTGCACAAACAGCATTTCCAGTCACTGTTCTTTATTTTTAAAAGGAGGGAATGTAAAGAAGTTACATTCTAATAGAATGTAACTTCTTTACATTCAGATGGAGTTATGATGGGAGCAGTCGCCCAATTGCAGATTCAGCTTGAGCAAAACCTTTGTCTGTTGTGTTCAAATCAGGCCCATAGGAGTTTACAAGGCAGGTGTCCTTTCTCTAAACACTGACCTGATGCATCAAGTGGATATGTTTTGCTGAACATAATATTATGCATTTGTCCTCTACATCCTCTAGTCTAATCAGCATACGTATAAACGCACTGTTACAACTCCATAGTGTCATATTGATTTTCGGAGAATTATGATGATAAGTTCATAGCAGATGCAAAAGTATACTTATGTACAATATGTTATGTTGAACATTGTTGCTCCTGGATGGATCACAGCCAACCCAATTATGTTCAACACAGCTCCATGTCCTTGGTCATGGTGCCACAGCACTTAAAAGAATAAACTTCATCATTCTCAAAATTCTGACCCTTTGCTTTTTTATGAACAGCATTTACTTGTACTTTTACTTTCAATACTTAAGTACATTTAATATCATAAAATTACTTTTGATACTTAAGTACAATAAATATCAGATACTTTAAGACTTTTACTCAAGTAGTATTCTAATAGGTGACTTTTACTTTTACTGGAGTTATTTTCCAGTAAGGTATCTTTACTTTTACTCAAGTATGGCTTTTGGGTACTTTATACACCACTGCAAGCAAATAATTCTCAGTTTATATATTTTCACTTACAAACTTGATTTTTGATTGCAGTGCGAGAAATTTGCTTTCAAAACATTTATTTTAGTTTGCGTAATAAAGACACAAATATACCTTCATAAAAATACAACTAAATTGTGGATGAAGTGTCTTTATTCTTTGATTTGAGGGTTGCTGGAAAGATAATTAAATGAACTAGAAAATGCATTTCCTGCTGAAAATGCGTTGGAATGCTTAAAAAACTGAAATTAATTGCAAAAACATTGCTGAAAATAGATGTCCAATTCAAAAACAATTGCAAAAAGCTTAATCTTTCAAAAAGTTGAAAGATTACAAATATGAAGTCATATCACCCCTCTCCTGAAAGAGCTGAACATTTTGATATTCGAACGGTTTCTGTAGCTTCAAAGAATTCCAGCGGTAGTGATATTTGTTGTAGTAGAAGTTGTAGTAGAAGTATTATTAGCAGTATAAGTATTAGTAGCATTTGAATAAGTACTAGTTGTAGCAGTGGTGATATTTGTAGTAGCAGTAGTCGAAGAAGTTGTAGTCGAAGTATTAGTAATTAGAAGAAGAAGTAGTATCAGTAGTCGTAGTAATAGCTGTAGTAGTGGTCGTAGTATTTAATATAACAGTAGTAGCAATAGTAAAGTCAGTTTTTGAAGTAGCAGTGGTAGTAGTACTATTAGCAGTCGTACTAATAGCTGTAGTAGTATTTGTACTGGTAGTAGCAGGAATAGCAGTAGTAGCAGTTTTGGTATAAGTAATAATAGTAGTGGTAGTGGTAGTAATAGCAGTAGTAGTGGTAATAATATTTATGGTAGCAGTAATAGCAGTAACAGTAGTAGTAATAGTAGCAACAGCAAAAGTTGAAGTCGTAGTAGTAGTAATACTAGAAATATTAGCAGCCGTAGTAGTGGTTGTCGCAGTATTAGTAAGAGCATTCATTCTTTCAACAAAAAAGCCTCATTTTGAGCTTAACGTTTAAATACAGTTAATCCATGAGGCTTTTATTTTGAAATGGTGGGGGAGGGAGGGGGAGAGGAGACATAATCATAATTTTTGACACACATAAACGGAGGTTGTTAAATGACAGGCTTCATCACAAGCAGTTCAGTTAGAATTCACTCTCTGGGGCTTTTATTTTGAAATGGGGTGTGGGGGAGAAGGGGAGAGAAGACAGAATCATAATATCAGATAAACACAAACCGGTTATTAAATGACAGGCTCATCACAAGCATTTCAGTTAGGATTCATTCTGTGGGGCTTTTATTTTAAAATGGCGTGTCTGTGTGGGGGGGGGGAGGAGGAGGGGGGAAAGACCTCTAAAGATCCCTAAGACCTGAATGACTGTATGAGAGACACAGAGAGAGAGAGAGAGAGAGAGAGGAGTGTATGTGCGCGTGTGTCTGTGAGTCTGTGTGTTTATCAACATCACTAATTGGCTCAATCGCGAACACCTGTGTGCCTGAAGCCATTTCATGGAGATTAAACAGGGAAACACCTCTCAAACAAATCATCAAAACTCCCATAACCGTAGCTCCTATTGCTCCGATATTAATAATTGAGGGGAAGAATGAGTTGAAGAACAGATCCTGTAAAAATTGTCTGTAGTGTAAAAAATGTGGCTGAACTGGCGATCTAGAAATGGGGTACCGTGTTCTGTGGAAGATGTTTTTGAAGCAAAATTTAACATTGGTCTCTATGGAGCAGAAAGTTGGTTTTCCTCTCAATTAACGGCTTCCGTGTCAAATGTGGAAATCTGTGGGATTCTACAGTAATTAGTCTACGACAAGGACAATATTAGCTACTTCTACATCCAGAAATTATGCATGAAGAGTGAAGATTGTGGACACAGTGGCAAAACACAAATGTTTTTTTCACAAGAATCTCAAGCTGCTCTTCACTCTAGCGGTGACATCACGCACTCTAAGCTGCGCAATACACACCCATTATAAAGTCAGAAAAGGGCTGAAAAAAGCTTAATCATTCAAAAAGTTTAAAGAATAGAAATATGAAAAGATATAGCATACATGTCATTAAAGAGCTGAACATTTTAATAGTTGAACGGTTGCTGTAGCTTAAAAAATGAAGGAGAAGAAGAGGTGGGACGGAAGAAATAGAAGTTGAATCAAGATTCGAAGAACAATAGTTGAAACGCTTAACAGCATTCCAACAATAATATCTGACTGACTGACTGAATGTATATACATCAGTGGTGGGCCGGCAAGGCCTTCTCTGCTGGCCTAAACAGAATCACAAAGCTATATCTATTTTACAATTTAATAATGTTTCTTAAATACACTACATGTATTATAATTTATATGCATATTTTTCCCATTATCTTATGTTCTCATTGCACAGCTCCTGTCTTCCTCAGTTGCTCTGCTTCCAGTGCAGCTTGTTTTAAGTAGAGCTTTTATCCAATCAGATCTCACCTCTGTGTCTCTAGGTAGAACAGAGGCCTGCAGACTCACAAGTGCATCCATCACAAGTGCACCTCTGTTCCCCCTGATCTCCTCTCCTCATGTGTTCTGTCATTCCCCTGTTTGTTATTGTGTGCCATGTGCTCTGTTTTTCCTCAGCTATCCCCGGACCCTGAATCTACGATAACTATAGTGTCGTGATTCTTGCTGTTGCCCTGTGTGTGATTAAATCTCCTCTCGCACGACTCACATTACAAGTGTGTGTGCACGCCGGTTTGTTTCCATAAACATATTAAAACATGCTAAAAATAATGCAAAAAAATGTGTTCATATCGTCAGCATATCATACTGTGCTCTCCTTGATATTAGCACTGTGATCACCACACACCCTGTTAAAGACAGCCTCTCCTTCATTCAAGACCCAATGTATTTGCAGTTGTATATGGTTGGCCCTGATAAAACATCAGCATATATTAATAACAGTCGTTATTATATGAACAGAATCTGCCATGTTTTACTATTTGTCTGAGTGACCTGAATCTCCTGTTTGATGAGGTGCTCCTGGACGCACCAGACTCTTCTCACAGTATGAGAAACCACCAGAGGTGGAGGTTGTGTGATGCTTCAGTCAAGCGATAGTCTTCAGACAACTCAGCGTGTCAGGGTGACCACTGTGCCCAAGATCACAGAGCTTCATTACCAGCTGACACAACTACAGTATACAAAAAAACGCTCTGCGCAGGCACCCCACCTCACCGATATCACTGATGCCTGGTAGATGGAGAACCTTCTGTACTGGTCCATAGACATCCCGTGCTAGTTTGTACTGTTTCCAGTCAAGATGCTCTCTATTGCTCTTCTGTTAAACTCTGTTAAACCGGAACTTGGCTGGGGCTCTGTTCCTTTGCAAAGCTTTTTATGTAATTCCACAACTTAAATGGGTGATGTGAAAAAATCTTTGACTATGCATGTAGAGGGGTCAAAAACCTAGTCCATTTGGCACTGAAAATGTGAGTTTTGCTTGCAATTATTTATGTCATTAAATATGCAGCATTGACAACCCTGTCCTGTTGGGCAACATCTGTAAAGGAGAGGTGCTGGACAGAGCCTCTGTCTGGCAGCGTCGCTGTGTTGGACTTGTCCACAGGTAACTTGAGGGCCCTCGATGTGACTGAGTGCCCTGAGAAAGACCCTGGTAATGCCCTCACCAAATAATTGATCCACATAAACGCTTGTGTTTATTTCAGGGGCAATGCGGAAATTGACACATGTTGCTGGCTTAGACTGTACATAAGAAGTGGACATAGTCATCGTGAGACATCACCATTTGGTTTGTGGACTGATGTTATGAAGCCTCGAGTTTGGCAATTTGTCCGTTGCAACCAATGACTGAAGTGACCCTATTTGGACTGAGGAGTGATGTAGAGACGTCGTACACGTCTCTGGTAGAGACCTGTCAATCACAGTAGCCCCGCCCTAAAGCATCCCCTGCTTTATGGTCTGTGTGACTCTAAATGGACCATCATGTACTAAATGAACATCATGCTGTGTTGAAGAAGACTTGAAACTGGAGATTGAGACCATAAACTCATGTTTACAATGTTTACTGAGGTATAGTGCGAGACTCTTGGACTAAAAATGGGACCATCACCAAAAGCACGATTAAGATATTTTCTCAGCACCAACCTAGGACCTGGAATGACCTTATGACCCTGATGTGGAGAATCTCCTTCGTGAGGGACATGTATACCCTCCACAACACTCCTTAGTGCTGAATAAGGACTGAAAGCCAGGTTTGGACAAATCTCGAATAAGATGTGAACATATTTGATGAACAGCTCTGGTCAGACATATGTCGAAACAGTTTGTCAGCTACTATTACGACTCCTAAACTAGAACTCCATGAAACACAGCCCTTTAGTTTGGATTCATATGTTTCCCTTCAGCTATTTGCACTGTGGTTCATATTCACAGCAGCTGATTCAGTTTGACTGGCGTCTCTCCAAAACACACATTCATATCTACCAATCACTGCCCCACAAAGTGCTTTCACAATGCAAATAACTCTTGCACAACTGTCTGATATAATATATACCCATGAAGGTGCAATCTATAATATTTTACTGCCAATATATCATCGGACTGCTGCTGCTATCACGCTTTTAATGAGGCGGAGCCAGCGCTGCTCTGTTCCAGACTCCCGGGTCCCTCAGCTATCCGCCATCTCCTCTGAACTGTGTGTAGTGACTGCACATCTGGAGCCAAGGCACATTATATTAGTAGGACGAGTGAGTTCAGCATCTGTCAGTTTATAAAGGAATGGATTACACAGAATCAGCCTAGGTTCCATTTGTGTTGAAACAGTAGTTTTAGAGGTGGATATTCAACATCATGGTCATTCTGCATTATCGAAGAGGTGCTGAATAATCAGTCTGCTTTCATTGATGGAAAACAAGAAAATATTAGAAACATCTTCAGCGTCCAACACCACCACTAAAAAGTGATTGGAGGTAGTGTTCATTGCGGGGCTGTTGTATCACACTGCTGCTGGGTGGAGCAGTGAGCCTGTTTGTACTGAAGCAGATGTGGCTGTTTGGGGTGTAAACCTGACCCCATTGAACAAGCTGCCCTGATGTCCTGAAGAGGAGCACAATGTCCATGTCAAGACAAACTACCATCAAATGATATATTATTCTTCACTTTTACAGAGTTCTCTTTTGACCAATTTCAGTCTCATAACTAAATCTGCATTCGTTTTCAGAGTTTTAACCCTTTATGAAAAGTTATACAAAAAAGTGATTTTCTGGATACTAAGTGATTTGTTTTCACAGTCTGGGATATGTCAACGATTAGCAACAACATAGATGTTGATGCACTTCATCAAATACGGCAGTGCTCCATTATAGAGCTGTGATGACCCTAGTGGACACCACAGAGCAAACATGAGAACATGTACATTACATTACATTAGTCATTTCGCAGACGCTTTTATCCAAAGCGACTTACAATTCAGATTCTATCAGATTTCTACACCGTAGGCAACAAGTACAATGTTGAAGACTGTAAGCTTGATATGATATAATCAAACATTGTGCTTATATTAGGTTTCCATGGGGACATTCTTGTCCTTCAGGGTTTAAGTGTCTGTATTTTGGCTACTTTATAATATACTCATAGGAGCTGAGGTTTAACTTTAGAAATTTGATGAAAAACTAAAACTCACCCCCTTGCAGAAACGTATGCCTTGTACAATAACATAAAAATGCCAGAATTATATAAGAAGTCCCTAGTGACGGACAAAGGTTATGTTTTAACACTAGATGCATCTCTCCACTCATTGAAGGAGTGTGTGAGTCCCAAAGGGTAAATCAATCATTTTCAATTATCTAAGAATGTTCTTCTGTCACAACTAAAGACATTTTACAGATTGTACTGAAGGATGACACTGGTGTAATGTTTTTCAGTTAGTTGTTACTTTTTAGAAAGTCTAAACCGTCTGACGTCGCCTCACTATTGTGTGTTCCACGACAGCAGGAAGAGCTCCCAGGACGGCTGCAGGCCATCATGGAATGACAACTAGCTGGCTGCTTTCTCTCCGTCTGTAAGGAAGAACTGTTACTGTACATGTGGTGGGAGTGACTCAAAGACACAATCATCTAGTCTGTAAAAACATTAAAGGACTACCGTGAAAAAGGTCTTTGTTTTCAAAAGAGAGACACTGAAACCACAGAAAGTTTGTCATTTGATAAATGATTAATCAACCATTTAATTGAATTATTAAGAGTTACAAAGTATTTCATGACAAATGTTGCCGTGCATCTCTGTGGAGACTTTGAAAACAATCAGCGCGAATGACTTTGGAAGGTTGAGTTAACCTGACGTAGAACAGCAGCAGCTACACACTCAATGGGTTTTGGCATGGGTCACATGATGAAGCTGCAGAAAACTGACCACATCTTTTCATAGAAAACTGAGGTATTGAACACAAAGAGCAGAGTGGGGTAGGAGCTCCGCCTCCGGCTGGGTTGCTGTGGCATCAGCACTTTTTCAATATTAACACGGTTGAGGCACACCTCCCTTTGATCTGTTGATCAGCAGGAGGCCTGCAACCACATTCATTATGTCCATTTCCTCTTCCCATCACTGGCTGCCAGCTGCCAGTAGGAAGCCTGCTTGTTTAACTCATCAGCAATAATCTTTGCAAACATCTGCCTGTGCTTCTCCCAAATAGAAACAGTCCACTTTGCACAAACACAAAAGGAAAATATGTACAATTGTTAACATTGAAATAAAGGATTGCTAAACCAAATGATTATCGTGATCAAAATAGACTGTGGTCAAATATGGACTTGACTGTCCGACAGTATTACATGTGGACAACAGGGGGATGATGGGAAGGCGTCCACACGGCTCCAACCTAATTTAGTTCATCTGGTGTTTTCAGAGGGGACACTGTTGTGTCTTACTACCCGTCGGACCTCTAGTGTCGTCTAGTTGTTAGAGTTTCCTTGATACCTCTCAGAGGTAAGCTCAGTGCTCAGTTGCTGACAGCAGCCTCGGGGCCGGCGGTGGCTGCAGGGATGCGAGGCATCTTCTTGGCTGGACTGGGGATGCGCTGGAGGAGGAAAACAACGGCTGGTTAACAAAGCACCAAATGGTTCATAGCCGACCTGCTGCTCCATTATGAACGAGCACTAATCATATCAGTAGGACAACAGTCACAGTCTAAACTCCTCCTTTACAGAAAGACTTTCATTGCATGTAGATGTATGCGATGAATGAAATCAAGTCTTTTGAGGACTCGATAGTGACGTCACTGTGTTCCCAGACCGTGGTTCCTTTGCTCTACATTAGATAGAATGTTCAAACGTTTAGTCCTCGTACCTCGGGGGCAGTGCTGGAGCGAACTATTTCCGGCTCGGCTGACAGCTCATGGTCCAGAGGTCTTTGGGCGTATTCCCTACGGTGCTTGTCATCTATTCGGGTCAGGTACCATGTCCCTGGGAACAGATCCTCCACTGGGCCTCGAGGGACGTAGCTGGCTGTGAGGACAGATAGAAAGAAAGAAAGAAAAAGGTACACCCATTGAGAAATGCATTCCACTTTAGTGTTGTTGGTCTGCTAAGGACCATTAACCCAAGTGTCTTTAAACTTTCTTTACCTCAAAATCAGCTTTCTTCTTGAATTCAGTATTTTAAAGTGGATCATTTTGGTCAGACAGCGATATTAAAGCTACTAAGACTATTTAGTCCTTCCAGTACTAGCTCATCTCGTACTGCAGTACAGCCTGAAAGTTCAATATTGTGAGTCATGTCAAGCTCCATCTTCCCCATAATTTCATAGTTTAATAGTTGTGACGAACAGCAGCCAGAGAGGTTGAGCAGCCGTTGTTTTCTGGAGTTTCTAAGAGCTTTACTTCCTGCCAGAATGTGACGGTCACTGTGAACGAGCAGAATCAAACATGAGCCGCAGTGACAGCAGGGTCATACCGAGGTGGTGGGTCTCTTCTCTCAGCTTCATGTTCTCAGAGAAGGCAGCAGGCGAAACCTTCTGTCTCGAGTCCAGTCTGGCCTTCAGGTCACTCAGGCTGGACACAAGTTTCTCCAGACCAGACCCTGAAACAAAGTCAACGAACCACATGGAAGAACACGCCTTCTGTTAGCTTCTATCATGACTTCAGGTTCTAACTTCTTCCACATCACACAGGTGAACCGGACCGTGGCAGACTCACCAGGTGTGTGGTCCTGTGTGACTCTGAGAGAATACAGAGTAGCAGCAAATCCTGAACCGTAAGAGAACACTCCAATCCTCTGTCCTGCCAACTGTGAAGATGTGTGTCTGCAACAGAGAAAAGCAAACAGTCTCCTTACATACACCAACACTCAATTGTTTCTACCAGTTCAATGAGCCACACCAGAATCTATGAGCAGTCTCTTTGCAGCCACAAACGTTCACTTCACAGTGACGTCCCTGAACCACTGAGACCAAACATCCCGTTTCTGTTAACTCGCAGTGAACTGCATATACAGTGTAACAATTAACTTTTGTCTGCAGATCTCACCTTACAATTAGCTGCAGGTTATGTCAAAATAATGGGTTTGAGTTGGTAGTATTCGGTAAATAGGCTCTGCAGTGACTGAATGAGGCTCTGCTTCCTCTCACACAAACGCTGCACTGCCTGAAAAAAAGGAGGGACTCGTCCAACAGATCCGGTTGCATTGGGTGCTGAGGACCTGGGTTCAGGACCCGTCTCCATTATGGTTCAATATCTACTGAAGCAGAGCATCTACAGCAGGGTTAGTCTGTTCTTCAGCAGACACTGTGTTTTTCACTGCTCAGGTCTTTACTGAATCTAGAAATGTTGTTTTGAGTTATTTTAATCTGATGTAAAACACATTTTGTGATTAAATGATGAGATGAATGAATGAATGAATGAATGAAAAAAGTCAGACACAGACTTACTCTGCGAGGACTGATGCCAGGCAGCCGTAGACGGAGGGCGTGTACATGTTTCCATTCTGGTTCGAGATCAGCAGGGAGGGCTTGGTCTTCCTCTGGAACAGATCTGCACTGGCCTTCATAAAGGCCTTCTCCACATCCCGGTCAAAGTAAGTCTCTTCTGCGCGTACATCTCTACCATCCAAACACAATTCATCAGAATCACCATTCCTGATGTCATACAACAGCTAGCTTGTACTTTTGCCACCTGGTTAATGGAGAAACCATCTTTGTTGAGTGAAATACTGAGATTGTACGAGATAAGAGGACCGAAGCTACATGCAATCAATCAGCTCCCTGGGGAAGAGCTGAGGCCAATTCAGAACTAGTTACATATCATCATAGCTGTGATCCCAAGAGATCAGGCTAGCATCTTAATATGTCCAGTCACAACATTCTTTTTGAAAGTTCAAATATGAGGCATCGTCAGTGTTACAATGTGCTATGAGGTGACTTTCCCTGTACAGTAATGTGCATTACATAATCGTAGGAAGATTTTGAGCAGAAATCCATGGTGCTTCTCTGCAGTATCATCTTTTTATTTAGCATACAAGGTGTACTGTAACTGCATGAACAGAGGCGCTTCAAAGTTGGTGGCTGGCTTGACTGCTGAAAGCCTCTGGCACTTCCGCACATCTAGGACATGGCAACTCTCGCTATTACAGCTGACTTAAGCTCATTTTAGCACTGGTTTCAGGGGACCACTGGAGCACCAGTTACATGTGCACTTTACCTTCTTCGTTCTATGTTAAAAAACAGGGGGAGAGAGACGGACTTCCAGGAGAACTAGTGAAAGACGTGTCTGTGTGCTGATGCTAGAGAAGAGGAGGGAAGTTGTCTCCCTAGTATGCAGCATATGTAAAACAAGCTGTTCATTCACAGTATTACCATAGATTCTAATATTATCGATGCAACGGTTACAGCTGAAAACACCGTCCACACCGACAGGAGTGCTCCTTTAAATCAGGACTGTATTCAAGAGGCTCAGTTTTCTTAAAGGACCACACCCCTGCCTGCTGTCCAGCTGTATTATTTAGAGTGTACCTGAAGGCATCGAGGCCTGTGAAGGGTCCCGTCTCAGTGTTGGGGCTGGGGTGGTTTAGAAAGTCATTCAGCATCAGTCTAGCCAACGACTTCTGCACGAGCTTGCAGTACGGAGAATGGAAGACTAGATGGTCAAAGTCGTCCAGGCTGAAACGCTCCTCTGAGCCCTCTGTGAAGAAGAAGAAGGATTCGATCATATGAGCCTCAAGAATTTGTAACTCACTGGGTTCCACTTCATTGACACGGTTGCAAAGAGCAATGAGAACAGCTTTTATCCAAACGCACTTCACCAGGCTGTGCTTTATCTGCAAACACCTCATCGTGTTGCACCTCTGCACCACGTACAAAATACCAAGGGGACAGTGTCTCTGCGAGGTGTCTCTGTGCCGCCTAGAAACACAGCCCATTATATCAAGTCCAGAGAGGAGAGCTGCACATGTCCATAAAGACGCTAAATGTACATTGTTGACACATTCGGTTAAAGGCTCATCTCATTAAACTACTTCATGGCCAGTGAACTGAGGTAAACCCTTCAGCACAGAGAAGGTCCTAAACCCTCTTCTCTCACGCACACACACACACTCACACACACACACACCTGGTCGTCATAGCGACGCCGTGTAAAAATTGCAGTGACATCATTTTATATAATCATTGATGGTACATTGCCTATTTAAAAATGGCGTTCCATGATGATTCTCTGTGACCAATCGGAGGTCTGCAGTGTTTATATTGATCATAGACGACAGTCTTAACACACCTCTTTGCCACTGTGCGTGGATCTTGTTGCGATACACAGAGTAGCAGCGGTCCAAGGCACTCAGGTAGCATTCTATTGACAGCTTGCCATCCACCACAGGATACTCGGACATCAGGTCTGGCTTGTAGAAGTCATATGCATGCTGCATGTGGGTCCCTCGCAGACCTGCAACAAAGACAGCAGCAGCAGTTGGATCAATTCAAGTATGTGTCAATATGTAGAGCTCATTCTATGAATTTATGGCTGCCTACACTAAGCTGGAACATTTTTTAAATCTTCTCACAGTTTAACTTTTCTATTGCGGTTTATAAACTGCCAGAGAATGACTGAGACAGTGTCTGGTATTTAAATGTATAGTTCAACACATACAATAACTCAACTAACCAGTGCACATTGTAAAAGTCACTTAATTGTCCCCAAAAACTATTTCATACAAGACAGATATGAGACGACAGCTATGAGACGACAGAGAGCCTGGCTCTTATGTACATGTTCCTTCCAAGTGTTTGATGACAATGAGCTCAGTGCTTAACAGCAGAGTAGATTAAATTAAAATTTGGTAAAAAAGTGAAGTGACTTAATCAGCATTTGGATGATGGGATCGGCTAAATAACAGCGGGGTCTTATCAATACATCAATCATTGAAGAGTGCTGCCTGACAAGTTGTACACAGTGAACAGTTATCACATGGCTGACCTCGTTCAAAGGCCAGAGGAGCATTAGGCCCGACCAGCATGGCCACAGCACCAGCACCTCCCGTCGGCCGGGCACTTCCTGTGGCGTAGACCGCAATGTCCCCCGCTACAACCAGAGCATAGCGCCCTGCAGAGAGGGAGCACGAGGAGAAGCATGTTGCTATACAAACAAGTCGCTTCTCTAAAATGTATTCATCAGCACAGAGGCACAAGACTGTTGCAGCAAACCATCCTATAAGATAGTGTATGTAACAATACATTTGTTAACAATTAAGACTGACTAAATGCTATTATGTGCTAAAATGGAATCATCTGATCAATCAGTCTTTAGCAGTAATCAATATGCAACTGAACAATACCTTCTACACTTCTGATAATTCATAGACTATACAATGAATCAATCAATGGGAAAAATAAACTATGTTCACTCACCATCCCATGAGCTGGACTCCACCCAGTTGACAGCATTGAAGAGTGCAGCCGTACCCCCGTAGCAGGCGTTTGTGGTGTCAATGCCCTCCACATCTGTATTGCCAGAGTCCTCAAACAGCTGCATGAGGACCGTCTTGACAGACTTGGACTTGTCGATGATGGTCTCTGTGCCGACCTCCAGTCGACCCACGCTGTCATAGGACAGACCGTTCCTCTCCATCAACCTCTGCACCACCGTCAGGCACAGAGAGTTGATGTCCTCCCGGTCTGAGCAGAAGCCCATGCGAGCTTGGCCCAGGCCCACAGTGTATTTACCAGCTGTTACACCGTCTAACTGCTCCAGCTCGGCCTGGTCCACATACTGGGATGGGAAGTACAGGTCCATGGCGATGACACCTACATCTTTGGGCCATGGTCCTAAGCAGCTGATCGGGGCTGATCCTGGCATCCTGAATGGGTTGAGAAGAGGTTGCAGGTTCAGCATTACATCAATGTGATAAACATGTTGTGTGATGTTACTGTTGGAGTAAAACAACCTTACATTTGTCTAGAGTGTTGGAGCCAATCAGTGCTCCTGATATACAAGTGGCATTTGTTTGTTCAGGTGCATCAACACACAAATGTACTTTTTCGCCCTTTGGACATGTTAACAGAGAACTGAGTAACTGTTTGATAACCTCACAGTCCACTCGAGCCAACAGTGGAGCCACAAAGCAACATTAGACAATATGGTTGTGACGTTGTTAGCTAAGAGATCTTACGTTTTTTATTTAATGCAAGTTTAGCTATCTGGCAAGGTTACAGAAAACACTGACCAATATATGCATGCTAGCTACGGCCGTTTCAATAGTAGTATGATATGTATTGTGCTGGTTGAGATACTATTCTGCTTTAACGTTTAAATACCAACCAAACACGCCAGGAGCTAAGGTTAACAGAAGACATGAAACCAGAGAAAGTGGCTAACGCTAGCTGTAAAGGGCTAAAGTTAAATGTGGCATATTTATTATGCCTTATGTTTGACAGCTAGCTAGCCTACGTACCTAAACGGCTACATAACGCTTGTGTTTGGGAGATAAGAGCAGATACAAAGGCTAGAGAGCTACACTGGGTGAAAGGTCAATGGGATATTCTAGAATTTAAGTTAATTCCAAAATCTGAAACATTAACCCGTTAGACTCGGTCACGTTTTAGGGTCAATGGTCGAAGAAAAGACAGATTTGTTGCCTGAAAGACTATGTGACCATTTAAAAAGAAAATACTTTTACTTTTGCTGGGGCATAATACAGCAGTTATATTGTCACCCGGACCCAATAGGTGACGGACCGCTTCCTTTCTGATGGGGCTGGAATTTCCATACAGCCGCCTGATGTAACGCTAGTTGTGTCTTGTTACATTTATAAAGCTAACTTTCTGTGTTGGACATGAAAGAGTGGCGAGCTATTCTGATGTAAGTAAGATTCCACACAGACACCCGCGATAACAAGCTTCTGTTGACTAATATCGTAAATCAAGACTTAACAGACGATTATAACACATTTAACTGTTTTGGTGATACAAAATATATAACGTTGCAGACCGTAACGTTACATGGATCTCCTCACCTGAGTGTGACGTTAACTCCAGAGACGGTAAAAGTTACTGACGTTATTTGTGTCCGGTCTACCACTCTCTGACAGTCCGGCAGAAGTGTATTTATGTATGACGATGACAGCGCAGCGTCCGCCCTGCTCTACAGCGCCTGGCCTCCTGGCCAATCACAGCTCACACACAACATGCGGCGCTGCCAAGTCCCGCACATCTCTGGCCAATCGGAGATTAGGAATCAAAACCACGCGCCAGAGCTGTATCTGCAGACCAATGGCGTGAGTTGTACGATGTCTGGTGAGAGAGAAGGAGCCAATCAGACTGTTAAAGTCATTCCTGGCGCGGTAGACACAGCAGTGGGCTGCGCTTGAAAAACAGAGTAGTGTGGCCATGGCAACAGTCCATGATCCATTCACGATCCATTCAGCGGGTCCGTCGCAGATAGACTGTACGGCTACGGCTACTGCTTTTAAAAAGTGTTCCCGTTAATTTAACGTAAATTGTCGGTGAAGACCATCAGTGCCCATGTAACAAATGGCCTTAAAACTATACAATTACATTTCATGGATGATATGGCTCCATCGTACATTTCTCATTTTCAAACGTGGCAACACTTTCTAAATGGGCCTCTTTTTATTTCCTGTTTGTTAATGCAGTAGGCTTGCTACCAGGAAGTAAAAAATGACCAAAGCGGTTGCACTAGCAACATAATGGCAATGAAAAGGTGTATAAGTTATGCAATTATGTCAATGCCATTTAAACTTCTTTATACATTCTGCCAAGCGCCAAACAATGTAGAAACATGTGAGACAGGCATCAACATCATGCACCTTTTATATCAGGCCCTAAATCATTTTAGTTCTGTGAAAGTGTATTTGTCAGTGGTGGAAGAAGTACACTGTAGGATGTCTGTCCGTTCTAAGTCGAAGTACTGAAGTATTATCTTTAAAACATTGTTAAAGTATTAAAAGTGAAAGCCGCCGATGCAGTGAAGGATGTAGTACCCTTTCAGAGTGTTATTTATTATATTGTTATATATGGACTGTTATAATATGGGATTATAATGCACTAAGGTGTTAACAGCAGTTTAATGTTGGAGCCATGTCGTTTGATTGCATCCTAATTCATAAAGTGAGCATATGTTTAATGTGTATACTGTAAATCTGCAGAGTAAGTATAACAACTATATCCGTCAGATAAATGTTTTCGGTTAGATAAAAGGGTTTAGGTACCTCAAAATTATACTGAACTACAGAACTTGACCGAATCCATGACAACCCAGAGTTGAGACCAGGAAGCAGAGTTGCAGTCTTACACACTTCTCTGCGCTTCCATTAGAGCCCACCCAAAACCACATGGAGACTGTGTCTGCCCCACGGCCACTTCAATTAAATAAATCAAAAGTAAACAGAAGAGGAGTTATACAAAATATCCAAATAAAAATGAACACCACACAACAATGCAACAAAATAGGATAATTAAATGTGGACTCTTAACTATCAGATCATCAGAATGTCATATGGATTGACTATATTGTAATTCTATTTTGTTGTTCATTCTGTAGGCCTACACATAACAACCTGTTGGCCAGAGGTGCAATAGATTTTCCTTGTTCAAGTTTTTTGGGGGGAGTTTTTCCTTTTCTGCTGCGAGGGTCCAAGGTCAGAGGATGTTGTAGGCTGAACAGATTGTAAAGCCCTCTGAGGCTACTTTGATTTTTGGGCTACACAAACGCAAATCAAACAGCCGCACACGTATTTTACTTATATTTTACGAGCACTTTTACATCACTCTGTGAGCAAAAGTCGCTGGCGAAACTTCAAACCGCTCGCTCGCGAGTAGATTTTCTTTTTGACAGTAAGTGGGCGGACCCAGTCTCCATTGTATCTCGACATCTAATTGGTTACAATCCTTGTCTTTGTATAGAGGTGCTTTTCAATCCGCCACTAAACACTCCACTACATCTCAGATGTTCTACATTTGTCTGACAGGTTTTGTAAACTTTTCAGACTGTAGAGGCTGATGAAATACAAATTATGTTAATCGCGTTTTGAAATACAATAATTAAAAATGTGTTAATCTTGTAAATGGGAGTCAAATTGCTCAGATTCGTCAAACCTCTTATGACAAACAGCTCCCAGAAACTCTTTGATCTTAATTGAGTAAAACATGATGTGATCATACTGTTGTGTTTACAGAAGAGATATAATATAGTTGTATATAATATGAGCAACAATTTGGACCTGCTCAAAGATCTGGAGCCAAGATTAGGGACCACTGTTTGTATAATAACTGTTCGCCAAGTGAGTTCCCAAACTTAAATTATTGACAAGTGGATGAAAAAGTATTCCGATCCTTCACTGCAGTAAACATACCAGTGGCAGGCCGTGCATTTTATACCTGGGCCTTCACTGCTGTCCTGCAGCTGAAATACCACCTTATAACCACATTGTGTCACCACAGCTATTTTTCATTTTTAAGGATGTAACTATGTACGTACGAGTCGTTTCAATAACGCTCGAGCATTTAGAAAATTCAGGAAAATATAATGTTCTCAGCTGGTCTGGCTGTGGGATCCACCATCATTCCTTAATGACAAGCCCCAACCCAAAGAGATTATCATAGGATTTTACTTTCACAACTTGAATGTTGAATGTACTGCTCTGCAATGTCTTTCCTCCTCTCAGCACCCTCTGTCATGGTGCAACTCACTCGGTCAGAATGCTCATATGTGATTGGCTGAGCTGCATCACGTGATGTGATTCACCCATCAGCCTCTGCTGTTAAGTTTCGTTTCACGATAGTCACGTGCTCGCCCACTGACCAATCACAGCACACTCTGCAACCCACGGGAAAGCTACACGTGGACACTGAGCAGCATGTAATGTTGACGTCATTATAGGCCGTCTAGCAGGCGCTGACACGTCAAAGAATACGCCCAACACGTCAAACTAAAGATCTGATTGGTTGAACACTATGACAATCAACAATATCATCCCCATTCACTTTAACATGCACTGGCTGCAGGTGAGAGTCTGCAGGCCTCTGGCTCTGTTCTACCTAGAGACACAGAGGTGAGATCTGATTGGATAAAAGCTCTACTTAAAACAAGCTGCACTGGAAGCAGAGCAACTGAGGAAGACAGGAGCTGTGCAATGAGAACATAAGATAATGGGGAAAATATTTTTATAAATTATAATACATGTAGTGTATTTAAGAAAAAATATTAAATTATAAAATAGATATAGCTTTGTGATTCTGTTTAGGTCAGCAGAGAAGGCCTTGCCGGCCCTGACGGCCCACCACTGAAACATACTAATACCATACTGATGAAACAATAATCCACTACAAGTAAAATACCTGCATTCAAAACCATAGTCAAGTATATTATCAGCAAAATGTACTTTAAGTGCAAAAAGTACCCGTGCAGTAAAATGTACATTATTTGCCCCTGACATGTGGTGCAATCTGAAAATCGTCAGAGTGATATCCGGTTTATCCAAAGACGAGGATTGTAACCAAATAGATGTAGAGATATAATGGAGACCGGGTCCGCCCACTTACTGTCAAAAAGAAAAACTACTCGCATGCGAGCAGGTTAAAGTTTCGCCAGCGAATTTTGCTCGCGGAGTGATGTAAAAGCGCTCGTCAAAGTAAAATACGTGCGCGGCTGTTTGATTTGCGCGCGCACGTGGATCTCCTTTGCGCTCTCGGTTTTGACAGTGATTTGCCTTCATACTGAACGTTCTGATGTCCTGTACTCGTCTCTCACTTTGACTACAGTGACTTTGTGAGATGGATGGTTTTAATTTTTTTCCATGTCCCACAAATAGTGACAACAAATAGTGGCCAGCTGTCTTTAATTATTTCAGACTTTTGGAAGTGAGTGGAGTAGCAGTACTTAAAGAGAATTAACTATTCACGTGTATTGTTCTTTATGCCACTGGCATTAGCTTTTCCATAACAACAATAATACATTTTATATAGCGCTTTTCAAAATACCCAAAGACGCTTTACAGGGCAGAGAGAAACAGAACAAAAAAAAGAAAAAAGAAAGACAGGAGCAAACAAAAAAAACAAAAAGAACATTTTGGTAAAAAAAAAAAAAAAGAATAACTGGAGAAGCTGTGAGGAATGGGTCATGTAAAGGAGGGTAGGGTGCAGGGGTTAGCAGGTGAAAGAGAGTTTGAAGAGGTGGGTTTTGAATGATAGGGAGGGAGCCTCACGGATGTGGATGGGGAGGGTGTTCCAGAGGGGAGGTGCAGCAGCTCAGAAGGCCCTGTCACCCCAGGTCCGGCGCTTGGTCCTGATGGTCTTAGTCAGAGTGTTTGCACCGGCGGACCTGAGGCAACGGGTTGGGGCGTGGAGGGGGAGGAGGTCTGAAAGGTAGGGAGGGGCCAGGTTGTTTAGGGCTATGTAGGTGGTGAGTAGTATTTTGAAGTCTATTCTGTATTTGACCGGGAGCCAGCGGAGGTTGCGAAGGATGATAACAATACCGTTCTCTTTCTTTTCTGTTTTATGTAGAAAGTAATGACATTTTGGCAAATTTGTTAATATTTTTTACATAAACTGCACAATATTAAGTTTCCAATTAATTATAAACACCAGCCCTATTTGTAGGTCTCTGCTCGAAAATAGCATACCCATACTAAGGAGACTACAGTTCTGTAACTACAAGGTCTATTTTAATAATTTTTGAGGCTATAATCAGATCACAACACTGGTGAGAGTGTTCAGTGGGTAATATTGTGTATATGTTGCTGGTTAATATGGTAAATGAAGACATTACACAGCTCAAATAGAAAATATTCAGGTTTGCCTGAAATAAAAAGCACTTTTATTGATATTGTGTTTTTGAAATAATGCAGCAGCTCCCTAAAAACTCTCCCAAATCATTGCACATCAGTAGTTGCTGAATAAAGGCTAAAGTGGGATGAAGTGAAGAATAAGAGGCTTCAGTACAGAGAGGTCACGCGAGGTCATCATTTTCGAACCAGCTGTTGCAGCTCTTACATTGTATTTTTATATACTATATATTTCACTTTTCTATCACTTATATTATTCAATACATCCAAATACAGATGTTAGGAATCATTTTGAGATTCCTAACATCAGTATGTAACGAGTATGTTTCTGGCTGTCATCTATAGGATTTTCTCATCCATGTGTGTGTATTGGGCTCCAGTGCCTCCTATGATTGGTCGATCTCAGTCATTGAGCCTGCATTCAACGCGTCAGAGTCTCAGGAAGGGGGGGTGTAGAATTTGGTGTTGATTGACAGAACTTTCAGGGAGTAATGTTGCAAGAAGTGCCGCTTATCCCCGAGCGTAAAATTCTATTGGCCGAAAGTCTGACCCCTGGCCCGAGGTGGGTTGACCCCCCCTTCCACAGGAAACGGCTCGGAAGTAAACAGGAAGCACTTGGTGTCCATGACGGTACCGCTAAAACTGATTATTTTCGATGTTTTTGTACTAATATTTCATAAAACGTCACAAAAAACCAAGGATTTTTTCGGCTGAAGACCAGCGCCATGGTACCCTTGTCCACTCACAGCTTTATAATGGTTCAACAGAGAGAAAAAACGAAGGTAGTTATGATTTCTGTGTCGCATGCTAATGCTAATCGATGTACGGATTAGCCCGCTAGCTCCGAGATAAGTGGTGCAAATATGGATCTAAAGCACACATAACGCAGATTTCTGGCCAGGATTTCGTCCTTTTATCACACATTTTCTAGATGCTTATGAGTAGTATATAGTTGTGTTTGGAGTGTGTAAAAAGTGACTTCTATGATCGTGTTGCCCATACGTCCGGTAAATGAAATATACACATGTACACTTCTGGCTATCAAAATGAGCAATTTCTGGACCCTACTTATGAGCCCCCCTCCCCCCCAGAGCCCCCAAATTCGGGGGCGTTGTGCATAAGAGGGTTTGTGGAATTGATAACTTCATAAACGTGAAGGAGACATGTCTTGCTCATTTTCAGGTTCATACTTGTGTTGGGAACGTAAAGGAGCGTGTTTGGGTTATCAGCATTTAAGAAACTGAATTCTTGACATCAATAGAATTATTAATGTATGTAACAATTATTAATGATTATTAATAACAACGGGGCACCACCCTGCGAACAGGGACCAATAACCAAACGATAAAACTAAGTCTCATAATTAGTGGTCACTCATAATGTCAATAGTCTGCGTATGACTATACATTCAGTGACAGTGAAGGTTTTAAGTTCGAGCACAGGCTACTACATACAGTCTTATCAAATACATATGCACAAGTAATCACAGACGACTGCTCCTTAAAGTATAACAGAGTTTATTAAATCAAAATAATAAATGATCAAATCAATTAATATTGCAACCAACAAACGTTATCATACAATTTTATATGCCTAAACTAAAGAATGGATAAAATGGATGAGGGTGTATGTCTGTGTGTGTGTGTGGGTGAAAGGAAGGAGAGTCTTACAGCTATTGCTAAAGACTACAAAGATGGCGGCGTCGAGTGACGCGGACAAAAGGGGAGGGGCCTTAAGATACTACAGCTAAACTACCACCAGATGGCGGAGTCGAGTGACTTGGGCAAAATGGCGGCGAGCCGGCTGTATGTAATCACGTGTGCCGATGCACGCATGTGTTGTGAGGCGAGCGTTTGAACGGGGTTTCCCCAGGGGCAGAGATAGGAGCTGTGTGTGTTACGTGAGAAGAGGAATAAAAGGGCAGAGAGAGGAATCAGAGTTTCTGTGTGCGATGTCGCGTTGTAGTGAAAATGAGGATCGGCGATCGTATCTCACACAAGTTGCCGTTGTCGCTTCGCGAACTGACGACACTTATGCCCGATAGCCGCGATTCCACACTTCACTCACAGAATCGATTCAAGGAAATAGAGCAAGAACAAAAATGAAATCAAATAATCCCAAAAGAAACAGTCAAACAGTTAATACACAATGCAACGGAACTTCTCTGCTCCGTAATGATTGCGCAATATCTCAATATCACGCGACAGTAACTTAAACACACAAAAACACGGGAATATCAACATATAAATGAATGGCCTGAATTAAACTTAAGTTAATTTAAGCTAAGCTATGCCCGATGCTTCGTTGCAACGTTGAAGTGTTCGTGGGGAAGTTGTTCCTTTTTCCTCGTCAGGAAGGGGGGGGTTGCTTGCAGCGCGGCTGGTAGCGGGCGCTGTGTGTCGCACGGCTTTTGCTGGTGCGTCTCGTGTGCAAACGCAGACGTGACCTATCCTCGCTGCAGGGAGGGTGATCTAACTTCGGCTGACGGCGTGGTCCGTGCGTCTTACCGGGAATCGTCGGTGAAGGAGGAAGACTTGGTCGTCTTTCCTTCGCCGGAATATGTGCACCAAAAGAAAAAGAAGAGCAAAAAGCGGAGAACGGATCGCTGAAGCGGATTCGTTATCGCGGGCTGAGTGGGCCTTTACTCAGCGTGGAACACGGCTGTTTCGTCCAGCGAAATGGCTTGTGACCTGTCAGGGTTTGAGGAGGGGAGAAGGGCCGTTGCTTCCTCGTGGCCAGCGTCGCGCTGGATCTTCTGTGGCCTGGACAGGGGGTCCGAGCGAAGAGAGCGTTGTGTGCTCCCTGTCTCAACCGAGGTCGAAGGGAAAAAGCATTGAGGTGTGATCTGCAGGCGGTTTTGTAGAACAGTGGTTGAACCACAGGGGTCCTGGGGTCTCTTGGCTATCGGCCAATGAGATTGCAGCGGTGCATTCAGGTGACTTCAGGAACCATAGTTTTTTTGGGGGGGGGGGGGGGGGGGAATTTACACCCTAGTGTGAAATTCCTTTGCTCTCATCAAACTACAAATCAGGATGAAACCTTTGCTTGAAAAAGTGAAGGCCTGATTCTCTTTGTTCACAGCACATGTTGAAGCCATATGGTCAGACCCCAACACTTGTATTTTAGGTTTCTCGTAGAACATGTTTAATTCTTTTTTTATGAATAAAACGGTATATATCCAACATTCCGTTTTAGTGCCTGTCTCTTTCAGAGCCCCTCCCCCAAAAGCCCAGTCTGCTCTGATTGGCTTGTGAGAAAAGTATGGTGCACCTTTGCAGAGGTAGCTCTCGACCTGTGGGCGGTGTAGTCCAATGAGAAGGAGAGCCAAATCTGAATTGCTTGTTGAATTTTTCTGATCTAGAGAGCCCACAACCAACTGACTGGGTTGTCTTGTGATACTGAGAAGAGCTCAAAGGATATTAAAAGACTAAACCCACCCAGACACAACCTGTTCACCTGCTGCTGTCTGGAGAGAGATACAGAAGTATCAGCTTCTTTCCTCTGCCTGTGAGACTCCTTAACTCATCCTCCAACCTCCATATAGAATATAGGTTTATTTTCTTACGAAGCCAAAGGGGATGAACGTATCAAAGTTTCTATCAGCTGCTGCTGCTTCTTTTATAGGAAACCACACTGACGGCTTTGAGATGAAATCACTGTTTATTTTGTCAACCCATTAACAATCATGAGAATGCCTGAACTCACAGCAAAGTTAACTTTTCCTCAAACAGCAGCAAAAATGAACAATTCAAATGCAAACAACAAATATTCAGATTTCTTCTGTCCTCATTCAGGAAAAAAGTTGACAAGTGTTAAAATGAGTCAAACCAATAGTCTCCTGAGGCCCTGCAACGTCATCAGAGCTTTAACACACACATGTTCTACTTCTCTCTCACTGGATAAGTGGACACATGTAACGCTCAACACCAACATTACTAAAACCTGAAAGAACTGTAGTATCTTCTGTCTTTCTCCATAGTGAACATGTTTCATCCCTTCTAATTCAGGTCAGACCTCGAATAACATCCAGACATTTTATTATGAACATATTATTTGATAAGAACATGAGTACCAGAATGAATAAAACCTGAATGAGAACTTATTAAATAAAACACAGAAACAAGAGACAACAATGAATCAGTCCCGTCATTTCAGCTTAACTGGTAGTGCAGTCCTTGTACTGTTCAAGGAAAAATAGAAGTAAAACATTTAATATCTACTAGATCTGATAGAAAAATACACGTTTCTATCAATATACAATGTATGCATGTAGTTTGAGCCAGATGCTTGTGGTGTTCTGCTGCTACCTCTTATTGGTCTGGATTCCCAGAGTTTCTCTCCCACAGTAACAACAGCTGGCTGCCTGCTTTGGGCTCCAACTCCTGCATGAGACAAAAATAAAGATGGACAAAATGCAGCAATGATATTCCAAAAGCAAAGGCAGTGCATCATCCACTGGCAAAAACATAACAGTACCAACATGTGGTATTCTCTACTGACCAGCTGAATGGGACCTTTCCACTCACTATCATTGGCAAACCTTCTATAAAGTGTTTGAGGCGGAACATGAAGCAGACTGTAGAAACATATACATTCGAGCTGAAATGAAATTAGCAACAATTTGATTGATCAATTCATTGTTTAGGTCAATTATCAAGCAAACACACCAAAAGTGAAATGTTTCCCTGTTTTAACTCATTTGAAATGAAATATCTCCGTCTCTTAGTCAGTCGGTTGGATGAAACATCACCTTCATCTTTGACGTCCCTATTTTCTGTTTAAGTCATTGAAAAGTGATCAATCGTAAAAAATAAAATAACTGATAGATTATTCATAAGTCAAAAGATCATTAGTCACAGCCCAAATATACAACAGCTCAACGAAACCAGGAAATCATGTGATTGTCTGGATGGAGCAGAGGGTCTTTCTCATGTCACGATTTATTTTGTGCCTCCTCGACTCCTCGCTCCTCCGGAAATTCATCTCGAGGATCGAGGAAGCTTGCCAAAGGAGCTGAGGAAACACCGGTGTATCCTCTCTGAGGAAGAGTCCCGACACACAGCTGAATAATCTGGAACCAGGACAGGACTCTACACGCATCTGTTCCTGTTTTCATGAGTTCTACTTATTTAAGATGAGCCGACTTTATGCCGTTCAGTTTGTGCAGCACCTCGTAGGGCTCGGTTTTACCCACAGTCCTTCATGATATTACTTATGTTTTTATAATGCATGTAGGCTGCACCTACATCAACTGCTAGAACCCTGACATGATGTTTACAAGTGACATCAAATAATGTCATGAAGAACATTTCTGTACTTTAGCTACAAATATGGAAATCTAAGACTCATTTTCCACAAAAATACCTACAACTGTCTTTGCGCTGCCTCATTTGAATGCACCTCCCACCTCTCTGTTCCTCTCTACCTGTGCACCAAAATACCTCACGGACCAGCAAAGATACTGTCACGGAGTTAGAGGCTTACTTAGAAAATACCAACCGTTGCTCCAACACAAGTACGGAGCCCTTTGACTGTGTTGAGCAGGTGTATGTCACCAACACATGACATGTAGCAAAATGGATTCTGATAAGACCAGTCTAGTAAAGACAGTTGACAGTGAATGAAGTGTTTTCAGTGTCACACACATAAGAAAGCATTGCTGATACGTCCTTGAGGAAGGTGACTTCCTGGTAGTGGCCAGGGACCCAGCATTGACCTCTTAAGAAGTACTGATCAATCAAATCAGTCGGGTGACTTCCAGCAACAGGGTGATATGAGGAAGCAGATGGTAGCACCACGTTGCGGGGTGATGGCCACAGGGACCCAGAGTGAATCCTCCTAGGAATAGTGAGCATGCAACAGGTCAACCAGACCCGACATGTGCACTCCAAGGGACAGTTGAGAAGATGGGACATTTCATCTATAAATGAGGCATGGAAATGTTTGTGCGAGTAGGAAGAAGGTAGTACGTCAAGACGGCAGCAACGATTCATAGCCTTGTCTGAGAATGAAGGAGGCAGTGCAGGAAGGCTACAGACAGCCAGGACGTGGGCACTAATGTGTTGCAGAAGGAGCTCTGATCCAGACTGGCAACTTCAAGGAAAGCAGAATGTCTGAGAAAAACAAGACGAAAAAAGGACGAGCAAGGGCAGCATTTTATAAAGATCTGTGTAAATTTGCTGAAGGATTATTTAGGAAGTAGACAAGGGACACTGTAAAAGGGCCCACTTTCGAATGAACACCGCCTCCAGACGACCGTCCCTACCACAGCAGAAAGCACAGCCCTACCACAGCAGCAACTTGTTGTCTTTGCGTCTCTATTAAAGGAGCGCTTGTGGCATTTGACAAAACACACTCCTCAACATTGGGGAAGGAAGCGTTGGGATTGGATTCATTTGTGGGGAGTGGACTTTGAGAGCATCTCTGCTCACGGCCAGACCTTCTGGACCAAACGCTAGTGAAGGCAGTCGAGAGAGAGGAGAGTCGAGATGGGAACGAAGCTAACCCAGCTAGGATCTGAGGCTAATTCACCACCCGATTGGCTCCTGTCTCGTGTTTGGTCGCAGGAAAACTCAGGCTAACCAGCAGGAGGAGGTCGGTGACTATTGAGCCCACATCTTCACAGAGACCTGGATCCATCGTTCATCCAGGATCAAGCTGCACTTGACAGGTGGACATCAGGACAGAGAGCAGGACTCTGGTGGACCAAAGGAGGAGGACTCTGTGTCTACATCATGATGCTTGGTGCTGAAACAGTCAGAGTTGATGGTTAGTTGAACACTAACGTAAAGAGGGCTCGCCCAGAGAAATCAAGGACTATTTCAATTGTTCGGGGTGTATCAGGTGGTGAGATGCAGGAGCACATCGAGGGTTGAGACATGGCATCAAGGGTATGGAGATGTTCGGCCCTCCAGGACTGTGGTGCCTGCAGCTGGTCTGCTGCGTGTTGATGATGTACTTATTTCAAAGGAGAGAATGATTAGCTGCTTCATTAGGCTGTGTTCTCTGCTGGGAGCAGGATGCCACTGGGCGGCCTCACATGATTCACGTTGGCACAGTGTAACAGCTTGGATCATGTAGTGAAACAGCCTCTATGAAATAGCAGAACTAGGTTCAGCTCAAAGAGCAGTACACTCAGTGATCAAGCAGCTTTCAGCCCTCTCACCAGTCCTAACAGCTACTGCCACCAGGTCGACGCCAGTAAGACCTGTACAATATCTACAAACAACCTGGAATTCCTTCTGTAATCATCACCCTGAACAAATGCAAATGGGCTCTGACCAGTTTATACTGTTCTTGTCAAGCGTGGTTTTGGCAGTTTCAGTCCTATTCTACATATGTGATGTTAAATGTGCATTGCTGGTTGGGTCTGTCGCTTTGTGACTTGTATCTAGACCAGCAGCACCGTCCTCTCACCTGTCCGTCCCTGCTGATCTGGACCTTCTTGTTGTCGGTCCACGGGTTGATGATGTGCTGGGAGCACTGGAGGGGAAGACTCTCCTTGTGGATCCACTCAACACTGAAAACCCCTCCGAGTCCCATGAAGCCCCAGTCCTGGCAGCTCTCCTGATTGATGACTGATGTCATGCGGGCATAGCCCTGTGAAAAAGACAAAATGCAGCACTTCTGTTTTTCTTTTAAAGATCCATATTGATAGGGGTTAAGATTCTGGCACACGTCTGAGCTCTATAGAAACTGAAGTGCATGCAGCATTGGTCAGAGTGTTACCTGGAAGTGTCCAGAGCCCTGAACAGAGAAGATGAGGATGATAGTGTTCTTCTCCAGGAAGGCCTTGGTGAGTTTGGTCTCATTGCTTCGTGTGGTGGACCAGATACCTTTCTGCTGAGAAATGTCTATGTTCCTCACATTGCTGCTCTTCATGATGAAGTACCGCACTGAAGAGAAGACCAGCTGGGGAGACGGTGGCTGTGAGGTCTGCTAGAGGAAAACCACAGCATAGCTCACTCGACAAAGAACGATCTATTGATGAGCCAGTAACTAGTACAATGAAACATGTCCATCCAAACACTGAAGGCTCTCGGGGTGACATGAGATGCTCTACAGAGGATTCGCCACAACATCGTCACAAGATTTTGGCCGTGGTCTCGGAGACCTCCTCTGGCTGCTTCAGCTGTCCACACACGGCTGACAAAGTGGTTCATGAAGTGGTGAGTTCAGGATGTTCCAGGATGATGCTCACTTTAAGGGGACAAGCAGTCGGGGTTGTTTACTCAGCCCAAAACAAACTGCCGGATTTTTTCAGTTTAGGGAGACACTGATCATGTTGATAATGCTGCAATTAAGCAGATTCAAATAAAATGCACTAAAGGCCATCTTAAGCTGAGCTATTGAATAAATGGTGAAGTGAAAGCTACAGAATTTGAAGTACAGGTTGAACTGTTATTCTGCTGGGGAGAACCTTGTAGCAGCAGACAAACCCTCACTAAAGGGGAACTCCACTGGTCTCATACCAGCATG